>NW_026883331.1:0-48944 GCF_032173495.1 Musca vetustissima | reverse complement strand
CTATATAAATATTTAACTAAGCCTTTAATAATAGTGCAGATTTTTAAAAATCTCCTAACAGAGTTGCTAAAAGAACAATAATTGTTAGATATTATTTAATAAAAACAGCAAACATTGTACTCCAAACATAAACAGGTAAGAAAAGTGAATTTCAAGACTAATATATATTTTTGTCTAGGAGGTTGAGTGAAAGTGTAAATTATATAATATAATATACTATATGGTATATTGCCAATTTTTTAATATTCCATTTTCAAAAAATCCAGCTTTTTTGTTTTTGCTGCACATCAATGATTCTCGGTACACATATAGAGAAAAATGTTCTGATTCCGAAACCGTTCGCGATCAAATTTTTGGTTGATGCGCGCAAAAGTTATCGAGTTTTTACTTTTGGGCATAAGAAAAAAATCTTAAAATTACGCCGTTTATTATATTGAGCAAAAACGTTGATATATATCTTCCTTCGTAAAATAAGAATATGAATATATTATAACAATCGCGAAAAAGGTGCACATCTTCGCGAAATATGAGAAAAATGATAAAATTGTAGGAGATTAAGTCAATATTTTCATCATATTAATGACATACACACACCTAAAAATTAATTTAAAAATATCTACATAATCTAAACACCATGGTGAATTAAATGATATCAAAATCACATAAGTCCGTGTAGCGGTTTCTAAATCAAAGCGACAACAAACCAAGATATTGAGGAAAACTATTTGTCTTTGGTTCGAAAAAATAATGTCATCATATTTATTTTTTTAATTTTATACAAGAAATTTCAGAAAGTAATGTTGGAGTTATTCTGCTATTTTACCCGAATATCGCCGAAAAATTTACATATATAATAATAATCACTTTTTGTGTATAAGTATACGCCTTGCGGATTATATCAAGACACTTCCGATAAATCTTAGAATTCTATAAATAGGAATAAATCTTAAAATAAAATAATATTATGAAATATACATTTTAAATTGCGTGTAAATCGCGTAATTCTCAAAATCATTTGATGCGCATGCGGTTTCCAGGAAGTACTGAAGTTTATCTTCCAATCCATATATATTTTGCGAAATTTCATTTGACGGCTAAGATGTGTACAATGTTACATTGAAGTACCAAAATCGTAAAACGCGAATAATTTGCCAAACTTAATTAATGCGCATCCAATTTCGGTGTGCACCCAAAAAAATACATCGATCTATACCGATTTCAATGTGGTCCATTAAGAACCATGGATGTGCCAGCAACATCTATTTTTGAGATAAATTGCGTCTAAATCGCGTGAAGTTTTTAAAATCATTTGAAAAACTGATCATTTAGGAAGTCCTTCAATTAATATATATTTTGCGAAATTTCATTTGACGGCTAAGTGGAACGTTTCATTGAAGGACCCAAAAAATTGTAAAATGCGAATAAATTGCGAAAAACTCCATATGCCATTAACGCGCATCCGATTTTGTGCACCCTAAAAAAATACATTTTCTAATATACCGATTTCACTGTGGTCGATTAAGAACCATGGATGTGCCGCACAAAAATATTTTCAGATAAATTGCGTACATCTCTCTTTCGGCTGAAGTTTTATATTCTCTTTTCGAAAAAGATCAAAATCCGTATGAGGTCATTTATTGAAAATGTGGAAAATGATGCACAGAAATTTTGACAATTATAAAAAAAAAGTTTTTTCCGATTCGATATTTTCCACTTTTACTTTGACAAATTTGACCCGAAAAATATGTTTTTTTGAAATTTGATCGCACAAAATTTTCAATTTCAGTGTAATACACACTGAAGCTGTGCATACTGCATACACAAAATATATATCAAATTTCACGATTTTTAGAAGATTAAAGCTAGAAGTATTTCAAAAAACACTCAAAAATCCAGCTTCAAAATGTCAGCAATAAAAACTACTTTAAAATTTTGAAAAAATGATACATAAGGGGTGTAGTCCCCATTTTGTTGGCTCAAAAAATTGGCAATATTGCCCATATAGACCGTGAAATGAGTGGCTGAGTCAAATTTAGAGAACATTCCATTTTCAAAAAATCAGCTTTTTTTTACATTAAAGTAGCACATCAATTTTAAAGTTTGGGTACAAATATGAGCAGTTTGCAAAATCAATTACTTTATATATCAAAATTCCCGAGTTATGAAGGGGTGGACCTCCGCTTCAGCTATGTTAAAAAATTGGCAATATTGCCCATATATATATATATATATATATACAATTTTCCAAAGAAAACATATTTAAAATGCTTTTATTATATTTTACCAAAAATCGCTGATATATATCTATCAAAACCTTTTGAAATGTAGCACACATCAGGTTTCATTTGAAAAATGCACCTTTGATTGATAGTGATTCCGCTTATATATTGAGCTAATTTTAGTGCACGTGTGGCACATCATTAATAAATGAATCGGTTCAGATTTAGCGATATAGCCCCCATATATATTCTGCCTTTGATTTTATTATTTACTTATTATTTTTCGTATACATTGCGTCAACATGTGCATACTTCCCATATAGATTTTCGTTAAAAATTTACATTTGATTCTTATTTTACGAAATTTGGCATATATAATTTTTGGTAAAATAAAATTAACGGCGTGTATGAAGCGGAGGTCCACCCCTTCATAACTCGGGAATTACTTAAGTATATGAAAAAAAGTGAATAGTTTTGGGTTAATTGATCTGTCGTTGCAAACTGCTCATGATATTGACCTCCAAACTTTATTCTGGTGGAAGCTGTGTCTACTTTAATGTAAAAAAATGTGTAAAAACAGGTTGAGGCGAACCAGTTTTTTTATGTTCTCTATCGATTTGTGACTCAGCCACTCATTTCACGGTCTTCGTGTCAAAGTAAAAGTAGAAGCCAACAAAATGGGGACTACGCCCTTTATGTATCATTTTTCAAAATTTTAACTGCATCTACCTTTAAATGATGCTGACATTTTGAAGCTCGATTTTGAGTGTTTTTTGAAATTTACTTCTAGCTTTAATACGCATACAGGAATTTCTAAAAATCGATTATAAGATTATTGTAGTCGCGAATCTGCGTAATTTGATATATATTTTGTGTATGCAGTATGCACAGCTTCAGTGTAATACTCATCCGAAAGTGAAAATTTTGTGCGATCAAATTTCAAAAAAACATATTTTTCGGGTCAAATTTGTAGATCTGTCAACTGAATGATACGGGTACCCGCGATCAGTAAAGTTTTTTACGTTTCGGATGATATAAAATCTTCTTCGTGAAAATCCATCAATTAGAACGGCGGGAACTGGCCTTCCAAAAACACGAATTTTAGAAAAAAAAATTTTTTTGAAAATATCGCGGATTTAATTGTATTTTCTGTGGATCATTTCCACTTCAATAAATGACCTCATACGGATTTTGATCTTTTTCGAAAAGAGAACTTTAAAAACTTCAGCCGAAAGAGAGATGTACGCAATTTATCTCAAAAATAGATTTTGCTGGCACATCCATGGTTCTTAATGGACCACATTGAAATCGGTATAGATCGATGTATTTTTTTAGGGTGCACACCGAAATCGGATGCGCGTTAATGGCATATGGAGTTTTCGCAATTTATTCGCGTTTTACAATTTTTTGGGTACTTCAATGTAACGTGTGGCACATTTTAGCCGTCAAATGAAATTTCGCAAAATATATATGGATTGGAAGATAAACTTCAGTACTTCCTGGAAACCGCATGCGCATCAAATGATTTTGAGAATAACGCGATTTAGACGCAATTTATCTCAAAAATAGTGTGAGCTGGCACATCCATGGTTCTTAATGGACCACATTGAAATCGGTATAGATCGATGTATTTTTTTAGGATGCACACCGAAATTGGATGCGCGTTAATGGCATATGGAGTTTTCGCAAATTATTCGCGTTTTACGATTTTTTGGGTACTTCAATGTAACGTGTGGCACATCTTAGCCGTTAAATGAAATTTCGCAAAATATATATGGATTGGAAGATAAACTTCAGTACTTCCTGGAAACCGCATGCGCATCAAATGATTTTGAGAATTACGCGATTTACACGCAATTTAAAATGTATATTTCATAATATTATTTTATTTTAAGATTTATTCATATTTATAGAATTCTAAGATTTAAGTAAGTGTCTTGATATAATCCGCAAGGCGTATACTTATACACAAAAAGTGATTATTATTATATATGTAAATTTTTCGGCGATATTCGGGTAAAATAGCAGAATAACCCCAACATTTCTTTCTGAAATTTCTTGTGTAAAAATATAAAAATAAATATGATGACATTATTTTTTTGAACCAAAAACAAACATTTTTCCTCAATATTTTGATTTAGAAACCGCTACACGGACTTATGTGATTTTGATATCATTTAATTCACCATGGTGTTTAGATTATGTAGATATTTTTAAATTAATTTTTAGGTGTGTGTATGCCATTAATATGATGAAAATATTGATGTAATCTCCTATATATTTTTTTATTTTTCTCATATTTAGCGAAGATCTGCAACTTTATCGCGATTATTATAATATATTCATATTCTTATTTTACGGAGGAAGATATATATCAACGTTTTTGCTCAATATAATAAACGGCGTAATTTTAAGATTTTTTTCTTATGCCCAAAAGTAAAACATCGATAACTTTTGCGCGCATCAACCAAAAATTTGATCGCGAACGGTTTCGGAATCAGAACATTTTTCTCTATATGTGTACCGAGAATCATTGATGTGCCACAAAAACAAAAAAGCTGATTTTTTGAAAATGGAATATTAAAAAATTGGCAATATTGCCCATATATATAACTCCTCACTGGAACATCGGAATCCGAAAATTCCAACGGCGTTAGAAAGAGTACATGTCTGGCTTTCGTATGAACTAGGATTATTGACTTCGCTCTAAAACTAATAAAATGGCGGACCTTTGAAAAAATATTTTTGGAAAATCGCCGATTTTTGGCCAAAAACCAAGTTAAAAAATAAGGAAGATCTTCACCGATTGGCTTTACCCTAGTTCATACGATAGCTATACACTCACAGAGAAACGTGTACAAATTTGGAATCGATTAGGTTATTAGTTTTTGAGTTATTGTGCATTCGCAAAAGAGAAAAGCGCGGTTAAAGTTTGAGAAGTCCCTTAGCCGTCACTTGATGCTGACACATCTTCAAGAGTTCTTGAGATTTTCCCTTAAAATTTTGTAGAGACATTCTTGAATTAGTGTGGAATCGAATTAAATAAAAAAAAAAAAAAAAAAATTGACCCCGAGAATGGGGAGAGGCATGAGATGGGCAGCGTTGGCATTCGGGCACCTTTGGTAATGACGTTTTCAATATGAAGCATGACGTTTTCAAAATGAACATAAAAAACTGTTGCAAAGTTTGAAATCTCTAGGTAATAAGCTTATTTCGATGCACGAATTTTTATTTTTTCAGTTTTGTTTGTAATATTAGGTTGGGGGAAAAGAAATCCATTATGAAAATGTCGATAAAATCGGAGAAATGATCGAAGTTGACCGGCATGTTAGCAATCGTATCATCACCCAGGAACTAAAAATTGACCATAAACTGTTTTAAACTATTTACATTATGATCTCTACTGTCAACAACTGGACCGTTTGAAGATAGCAATTGGCCAGAATTGGCCAACAGGAAAGGTGTCGTGTTCCACCAGGTCAACGCTAGCCCACACACACACAGGGTCTCGCCAGAAACTTCAGGAGCTTGGTTGGGAAGTTTTAATGCATCCGCCATACAGTCCGGACTTGGCTCCAAGCGATTATCATTTTTTTCTTGCATTGAAAAATGTCTTTAATGATAAAGAGTTGGTATCTAGGGATGATTGTAAAATCGACTGCTAGAGTGTTTTGCAAATAGAGAGCAGGACTTCTATGAGAGCGGCATTATGAAGATACAAATCATACAATAAAACGGTGGATATTTGGCCCTAATCGGATATTCCAAAGCATGTTAAATATAGTCCTATAGTTCATATATTTCCATTCCATTTCGTAGGTATTTGGTTTACACAACTTTTCAAATCAGCTTCCCTACAAAATAAATCCCTATATCTTACAACGAAGTGAAATCATTTCTTCTTTCAAATCGACAATCACAATGAAGTATGTATGTAGATTTCGAAAAAAATTAAATATAGATGAGAAATTTTTAAAAACAGTTTAAATTTTTTTCCAAATTTATAAAATATGTTAACAATATTTTCGTGTTAGAGAATTGACTTCCACAAGATTCATACAAACTAAATGCTAAAAATAAACTTATTGTTGAATGAACATTCTTTCCCTCTTTCCATGAATGAAATGTGTCATAAATATTCCACAAATTTTCTAGAGCGTGTACGGCATTCTCACTTGGCTCAAGTCAGCGACATAAATTTTATTTTTACATTTTCGGAATACTTATGGAGGCATTTAATGTGTATCATTTGTGATTTAAGGGCCCATTCCAACCAAAACATCAACATCTCTAGGGATTATATCAATGACAATGAAGCTTCTTCTGTTGTCGAATGTTTACACGGTGCTCGTTTATGTCTATGGTGACCATTTTGACATTGTTAACAACAAATATTGACAAATTCTCGAACAATAAAAACAATCATTAAAAGAAATTATTATTTTCTGTTTCTGGCTTTAGCATTTGATGGAACTATGAAAATAGAAAGAAAAGGGGGAGAAGAGTTCCCCGCTACCTGTTGTTAACATTCCGAATTTTAATATGAACATTTTAACGGAAGTGTTTTGTGGATTATTTGGCTATTTTACGAGAATACACCTCCGACACCTTTGATACAAGTGCCACGGGGAAGATTTGACATCTTCTATATTATAATGTATTTTGTTATACACATACAAATTTGTTTTGTGTCTGTGTGTATTTATACGATTTGCTTGTATAAAATTAATGATCTCTTAAGTGATGAGTTATGTTAATAATATTTCTTGTCTGTTTGCCAAGAATTTTGTGTTTTGTTAATTTATTTCTATTAGATTTGTCTGCTAACATTTGATGTTATGTCTGAGTGATTTTAAATGCAAAGAACATTTTGCGAAATAACAGACCAATTATTTTAATAATTTTTATTTAATTTTATTTTAATTAGACGTGCATATATACAATGGATTTGTTGCAAATAAAAATGTAGGTCAAAAATAAGCAAAACTATAAGGTCTTATTGTATATAGAAGACAATGTATTAAGATGTCTTCCAAGGACGTACTCTTAGAAATAAATATGACAAACTATTTGGGCAAACAATTTTGAACAGTCGAAAATATTAGAATTCTTAGCTAAAACCTGGGAGAATATATGACGGTTATGCCAAACTGTGGTTCTATACATGGTTTTATGAGAATTTCGATTTGTATCGAAATTTCAGCTAAATTTTTATATATAATGCCTATGCCAACTAGGGACTAATAAATATTTGGACCATTTGTATTGCAGAGACCTCTAAGCCATTATAACTGTGACACATTTTGTTTGAAATTTGTGTGAAGAAAAAATATTATGAGCACTATAAACTCGGCAGGGTCGAATTATACAAAATCGGTACTGTCTAATGCATTGTAAAAATTCTGACAATTTAACTTTTATTTTCTGAAATTGCAAGATGGCCACAGCCATCTGTTAAACTGTGGCGAGACTATAATGTTGACTCAATGTTAAAACATGGGCCTAAATACAAATGTTACGAAGAAATACACCCTTCAAGAAAACGAAATGCCGAATAACGTCATCTGCTTCGATTGGAAAATGTGGATATCATCACCACCTAAAAATATAATTTTCTCCGACTATTTGTGTACCCTCCGAGAACGCATAATGATATATTGCAGCGGTATCATTATATTATTTCCATTACAAATACGGATTATCTTGGGATTTCCAGAAATGTTTGTGCAAATTTCAAAGATCTATGTACTTTTGGAAATGAACACGAATTTTCAACGGTTCTAAAGTCAATTTCTGAAGGTAAGCGTAACAACCTGGAAACTGCGAACAGTCCTTACCAAAAATAGTTCAATATGTACAGACAAAACTGTATACGAATACAAATACTAATACTCATAATAATACTAACACTAATAAGATAAATTATAGTAGTCGTCGTAAAGTTCGGCTGAACATTAAAAAAGGGACTTGGAGACTATTGCCATTTTATTAACATAAACATTAAAACATGGACTTGTAGTCAACCTATTTTTACCCACCAAGAATACTGAGTTATATTTCGGTCGAACATACGCCTAGAATCATTGAAATACCGTTGTATGGAGGGCTATAATAAAACGTGATTTGTTATTTAATTGAATTAACATTTAAGCAATTGTTTATCCACTAAGAATTCGAAATGCAAAATTACAGTAACTCCAGTGGGAAAATATAAAGCCGCATTCGACAGCCCTATCCGTTCAGAGGTGTATGAAGCCATGTCTGCGTTTGGCATTCCTGCAAAATTAATTCGGCTATGCAGGATAACTTTAACGTTCACAAGATCAGCAGTTAAAGTCGAAAAGGACCTCTCGGAGCCCTTTAATACCGAACGAGGATTCAGACAAGGTAATAGTTTGTCGTGTGACCTTCTTAACATCCTGCTGGAAACGGCCATACGAAAGGCAAAAGTGAACAGAAATGGTACTTTGTACACCAAACAACACATGTTACTCGCCTACGCCGATGACATCGACATAATGGGTCGAACACCTTTGAACAAATTGAGAAGGAGTCTGCCAAAGTGGGTCTGGCAGTAAACGGAGAGAATACCAAGCTGATGGTATCAACGCGCAACACGTCCAGTAGACTCGGACCAACTGTGGAACTTGAGAACTACAGCTTGGAGGTAGTGAAAGATTTTTTATACCTTGGTACCGCCATAAATAAAACGAATGACATCAGTTATGAAATTCGGAGAAGGATAGTGCTGGTCAAGCGATGCTACTATGGTCTGAGCAAACAAGTCAGAAGCAAGGCCACCTCCCGCCAGACCAAACTCACACTCTACAAGACGCTGATACTACCCGTGCTGTTATATGGATCTGAAGCATGTGTACTTACGCAAGCAGATGAGACAGCTCTTGGAGTGTTTGGGAGAAAAATTATCCGAAAGATATATGGGCCGATCTGCGTTGACGGTGAATATCGCCGTCGAATGAACCATGAGTTGTACCAGCTATTCTCGGACATCCACATTGTTAGACGTATTGAGCTGCAGCGACTACGTTGGCTAGGTCATGTTGTGAGAATGGATGAAGATGCCACAGGCCAGAAGGCATATAAAAGCGAACCAGCTGATGGTTCACGCAGAAGGGGAAGGCCACGAATAAGATGGAAAGACCAAGTGGAAAACAACATTGCCGAATATGGTCTTTCAAATTGGAAAAACCGACGCGCCTGGAAATCTGCTTTAAGCTCGGCTTATGGAACGAAAGTTCTGTCACAAGCCAGCTATGTAAGTAAGTACTAGTCGTGGTAATGTGTGTAAAAAAATCAAAAATAGTGATTTTTGAGTTAATGATGCAGAATTGTTCGCCATATCAAACTTCATGTTGTGTAAAAAAATCAGATGAATATCTGAATACTGATTGGAAAACTGTAGAAGTTCCTCTGTTCGCATTTTCTGCGAAATCGATTTTTTTATTTATGTCGGTTTTACAGGAAAGGAGCCATATGTCTCTCCACATAGATATTTAGTCGTCTCCGAATAATTTAATCGTTATATTCATATACTTCATAGGTGAATCATATTTTTTTCAAAACGGCATTTAATTAACTTAATTTAATTCCAAAATTAACACAAATAAATAAGAATCATGTAGGTGGTTGAGGATAAGAAATCACTTCACTTATTGTCAATTTATTAGCCTCCTCGCCAGACTCCCAAAAATAAATGTTTCTGCAATCAATGAGGCGTTATTGCAATAAAATATCCCAAAATTGATTTCATAGTTGTAAACAAGCCCAAAGTGGTGATAAATTAATTAAAATAAAATTTAAATTAACCCAAAGATCATGCAACTGCCAGCAACGCACTTCATTTGCCACTGCTGCTGCATGTATGCATGCACTTCCGAAATGCGTTACAGACAAGACGAACATCCGATTTTTACGCTTCACTTCAATAATGCGGCACAAAAGTAGCTCATAAAATCAAACAAATGATATCTGGCTATGCGTTTGGGGAATTGTTTTGTGGTTTCGGTTGGGGTGATTTGTTGCAGCCACAACATGTGCCCTCGTCGTCCAAGTGCATCATTTCGTTGAAGTGGAGTATGAGAATTTGTGTGGTATACTATGGGGAGTATGGGGAACGAGGGACGGACCTTACATTTCATGATTTTGTTTTTGTGTCTGCAATGAGCCTTAACTGGGAAATAAAAATAAATATGATGGGAGTTTTTTGAAATTCATGTCGTACGCATTTATAAAAATGCAAATGCTGAGGATTTAAAGAAAGACTAGTAAGAGTAAATTTTCTTCTCCTACAATAATCCACAAGAAAAAATAAATACTATAACTCTTGTCTACAACCTTCGTATTTTTGTTTTATATCCTTCGCCTCAAATATGCTTATTTGTGAGATAATATATATTTGATGGCATTCATACACCCAACCAGCCATCCATCCATCCATCTATACTTTCGCAGTCGTAACGAGGCGTCTGAATAATTAATTTGTAATAAATGTTGTAAATATTTGATGTTGCTATTAATTATAAGAGAATCATTTTATGTTGCAATGGTTGTGGGCGAGATAGATGTGTATGGTTTTTACAACATATATACCATATGACGATATATGTATGTATGTGTGTATGTATGTTAAGCTTCATCAATGGTTAATCACAAGGGAATTGGGAGTGATTTAATTGGATTGGAATATTGATGTTAGACAATGATGTGTGAATATGATAGAAGTTTGCACCAAATGCCATCATCAATGATGGTGGTGTAATGAATAGACAAAGTCTGTGAGGAATTATGAATTATTTTGTGCGAGGTGGAGAAATTGGAAAATATTTCTCGGAAAAGTTTAACGTGTTTTATGATGTTTTCGCAATTTTACTGAAAGGACTAGGAGTATAGTCTACATCATGGCCTTTATATGGATTCCTCCAGGTTTTACGTATTTTGAAGTCCTAGACTTTTCCAATTAATGTAGTTAAAATTTGATAGTTTGATATAAGATAATATAAGAGATATATAAGTTGGGGATATAAGTTCGGTTCGGTCTTTGCTTTTTTTTTATTTACTCAGCCAACCGAATTGATTTAATTTGGTATTTTGCATTCGCATTGGGTAGAAAATATTTCTACCAAAAATCAATATTGGTAGGGAGATATTTAGGATAGTTCCTCTATAACGGTATTTTTCCAAATGTCGGTATTTAGCAGAGAAAAGTTTTCCAATTGAAATGATTTGTAACACGATGTTTTGCTTTTGGACCTATCAAGATGCAGATGGCTGTACTGATAGATTTCTCGTAAAGTATTGATCAAACAAGTTTAGATTTATTATGGGGGTTTTTGTTTGGTGCGTTCAGTTGTGAGTTAGAGGGTGTTAAAAATGGAAGTGAACAAAGAGACAATTCGGTACATTTTACTGTTTTACTTTGACAAAGCGAAAGTGCAATCAAGCGGCTATAATTGTGAATGGTGTTTATGGTTCCGAAACTGCAACTGCAATTTTGGTTTCGTAGATTATTTTCAGGAATTTTTGATGTTAAAGATTATGATCAAAGTTGAGCGGCACCGCCCAGGAGCTAAAAATCGACCATAACTGTTATAAACCATTTACAAAAAAAAAAAAAAAACAAAAAATGGATTTCTTTCTCCCAAACCTAATTAATGGCTCTCCTAATATTCTTTATGTGGAGGATTTTAATATGTTGATATTTTGAGTTCTCATTGGATGGTATAGGGTATAGGATTTTAATCGTCTTAGATGAATTTTCTAACCGAATTGGCATTGCGAAGTGGTTGCACAAAAAAAATTAATAGTGTTCAGAAAATGTTGCCAATATCCGGATTTCTACATTTTATGAATGCAATTCAAAACCATTTAATACTGGCTTCTTGTCTCTTGATTTTATGTTTGTTTCTTTCGTCTTGTCTAGTTTTTTCGTATTTACTTACGTCTAGATGTACGTCTGGTCTTGTAGTTCGTATAAACACTTGTTTTACATATTGTATTTAATATTTATATCGAAATAATTTGGAAAATGCATATGCGAATTTTGTAACACAAATGCGGTAGTCAAATAAACGGTTGCAAAACTAACAACCACCAAGTGAGGTGTGAGAGGGAGGTCGAAACCAAAACATATCCGAACAATTAATTGCGTTTTTTTTCGGGAGGAATACATTTGTTTTTGTCAAAAGAGAGAGAGAGAGAAATGAGCCGAAGTAGTGGTAAAGTAGAGCGATGTAAGAAAATAAGCGAATATAGAAATTATTAATGAAAATATTAAAGTTGTTTTCTGTGTAATTTGGCATTCCAGGCATTTTCGTCTGGTTTTCCGGTCGCTCAACAGGCCACAATTATGACCCGAACACCACGAAGTTTTACACCAGGAAGGAAATCTTTTTAATGAAGAGTGTATAATATTTAGCGGGTCAAATGGGACCATGTGTAAAATGATAACAATTGTATTCTGTATATAATTACTCCTGATGGACGTAGACCCAATAAGTTGCTTGTATATTCAAGAGTTGTTGACATTTAAATTGATACCAATTATATGTTTTATATACTGAGATGTGTGAGTTACACGTAAGCTTTAATTTTGTCAGATTTTCTAGTCGCTATAGATGCCATTAATATATTCAGAACATCACATGTTTTACACGGTGAAAGGGATCTGACCAAATACTCAGAACTGCTGTTTAGATGATCACACGTCAATATGTCGAAGGTCAAATCAACCAAAACCTAATGTGAACAAATTTTTATTATATTTTTTATATATTGCCCATTTATAGAATATAGAACAGCAGAAAGTTAGATTTTCGTGGTACTTGTGTAGGGTATCATATGGTCGGCCCCGTCCGACTATACTGCTCCGCTCCCTTTTTTATACCCTTCACCACACTGTGGTACAGCGTATTATGCCTTTGAGCATATGTTTGTAACAGGCAAAAGGAATCGAGATAGACCTATGGTTCCTTTTGAGAATATGCATAGAATCACTTTCTGAGTCAATTTATGCATGGCCGTTCGTCTATGTATTTTTGTGAGCAAAGTACGGGTCGCATTTATGATCCGAATTCGATGAAATTTGGCACAGTCCACTGGTTGGGCCCATGGACGAACCCTATTGAAATTGGGAAAAATCAGTTCAGATTTGGATATTTTGGTCCGATTTTACGTAAATGGTGCACCAAAGCCTCTGAAAATCATTATATTTGCACGAATTTTGGCCTAGCGTACTAAATTAAGTCGACAATGATGTGTGCAAAATTTCGGGGAAATCGGTTTAGATTTAGATATAGCTCCCATATATATTTTCGTCCCATTTTATGTAAATTCTGCACCAAAGTCCCCCATATCTTTCGATTTTGGTATAGCGAACTGAATTACGTCTAGAATGATGTGTGCAAAGTTTCGTGAAAATCGGATCAGATTTACAAACACCTCCTATATATATTTTCGTCCGATTTTAGATAAATGGTGCACTAAAGACCTCTAGCTAAGCCGATTGACACAACTTCTCCTAGCCGTATAGATAATATCATCTTGTTCATTGTAGGTTTGGCAAAAAAATTACGATGTGCAAGGAATAGAATCCTCCCTTCTCAAAATGTAAATTTTAAGGGGACCCCCCCCCATTCTCGGGGTCTTTTTTTATTTAATTCGATTCTACACTAATCCAAGAATGTCTCTACAAAATTTCAAGTGAAAATCTCAAGAACTCTTGAAGACATAGCCGATTTATTGTGTCAGCATCAAGTGACGGCTAAAGGGCTTCTCAAACTTTAAACGCGCTTTTCTCCTTTGCGAATGGCGGGCACGATAACTCAAAAACTAATAACCCAATCGATTCCAAGTTTTTACACGTTTCTCTGTGAGTGTATAGCTATCGTATGAAATAGGATAAAGCCAATCGGTGAAGATCTTTTTTTATTTTTTAACTTGGTTTTTGGTAAAAAATCGGCGATTTTCCAAAAATATTTTTTCAAAGGTCCGCCATTTGGTTAATTTTAGAGCGAAGTCAATAATCCTAGTTCATACGAGAGCCAGACATGTACTCTTTCTAACACCGTTGGAATTTTCGGATTCCGATGTTCCAGTGGGGAGTTATCATGCCCGCCAACAAAAATAAGGACTTTTCTTTAATTACAAAAAACAACAACAAAGCAATAACAAAATTTTCTTGTAAATTATTTTTCTTCTCTTTTAAATCTTCAAAGTTACATACCGTAACAAGCATTGGTATTGATTTACCAGCCCATTCAAAATCTTGAAAAATTAAAATCGAGAATGGGTGGGTTCCCTTAAACGATTTTAAAATATTGGCCTTTTTGGAAAAAGGTACTAAAAAAATGGACCGATGGACTAACCAGATACTTCGCTCGCATGTTATTAAAAATGTATTTGTCTAAAAATATTTGACCATTTTAAGGTGGAGGCATCAAAATAAATGCACCGATATTCCTTATCTTTAAACTTGATTTAAGTTTGGAAGAAATATTATAATGTGAAAAGTTAGGATCATTATCTGTTACTTTCTTCGAGAGTTATCATGCAAGCAGACATCAAATTGTCTGAAACAGAATTCGCTGAGGCACATTCCCTTAGTGAATATTCCCTCTTTAGCCAAAAACGTAAAATATGTGAATGTACTAAACTATTAAAAAAAAGAATCTGATTCGGAATATGTGGTTTATGCATAACTTTGTAAGTGCGTGATCAAAATTTATTAATCTACAAATATGTTACTTATGAGATCTTAAATTGTAAATCGAACATCATTTTCATTTATTAAAATCCCTAGTATTTGTTTGCATTCATAAATGTTTGTTTTTAATTTCATAATAATTTATTATCATATTAAGTAAAATCTTTCATACTACCTATATGAAGTCTACACATAAATTCATAAAGAATATTTATATACACTTCACAATAAATATTTGACATTTACAATAAATCCCCCTCTATAATCCCTATAGAGCGCACACACTTCCACACAATGACATACAAACTGCAACTGCATCTCATCATAGACGGGAATCTTTGCTAAGATGATAAATGTCTTTATGGAGCAAATGCAACTTGTAAATCTGTCACGCGTCGTTGTAAATCATCACAGGCAGTAAACCGCACAGGCGGATAAATTGTAGATGAGGCCGACGGCACACAGTGATCTCAACCTCTAGGTGAGTGTGTTGTATGTACATGTATTCCCAGGACGACGTGTGTCGATATGCGGTTGCCTATATGACAACCGTGGACTATATTTAAGAACAAATGAAATACAAACATATGTTTTGAAATATTGTAGGGAGAAGTATTTGAAAGTAACCGGTGGCTGTTATGGGCGTTTGGTTTTTCGTGATTTGTGCAATGTTAGAAGTGGACAACTTTTTTTCAAATTGAAATTGGTTGCGGTAGCACATCTTTCGGTTTCTTGTTAAACTGATATTTAGGTGTCGATGGAGGCGATACCCTAACTAATTTTACAAAGTCATCATCATGAGAGAAAGTGGGTGGATGTGTGAATGATTTAAAATGTTAAATATTAACAGATTTTTTCGGCAACATTAATAAAATTGAATTTTCACATGGTACTTATTTTGAAGTAGATGGAATTGCATCAGTGATGCACTATGTTTCTTGATTAATTTAAATTTGAAATACATATTTGTACGTACATTCCTTCAAATATGTGTTAAAATATGTATGGAAAATATTTGTTAAACTTACCAAAAAAGGATCAAGTTGTATTGTTGATAAATTCAGAACATACACATTACTGCTGCAGCCTAAAAATAATAATAAAAATGGTTATTAAATCAGACATTAGTTTTTTTGTAAATATTAAAAATAAAATTCGTGTATGACTATATCGTAATTCAAAACATTTAAAAAGCAAAGACCAAATTTTTATACTCCCAATCATGAGATTTGGCTTTAAAAATCCTAAGCAACATCCCTATAACAAAACATTGAACCAATTTTGATTTGATTTGGGACAGAGTTTTGTGACGATAATTTAGTGTAATCGTTTAATCATGTTGATTTCTTTTTTCCAGAAGCCATATGATCGGCATTATTTAAAACACATTTATCCAAATCATTATTCAAATTAAGAACCCTTCCCGACTTTGGTTATAGAAGCGGCAAAAAAGCTAATTTAATTGTCAGGGTTAAAAATTTCCAACGAGCACAAAATGTGGACAGTGGTCGACTGGGAAGGTGTGACCTGATCAGATAAATACAGATTCAACTATTTCCAATAGACGGTTAACATTTTGGCTGGTAAATATATATTCAAAGGCGCAATGTGAAACATTGGTGGTACCTTGAACCGATACAAATATATTGTCAATTAAAATAATTATATTGACTTTGCAATTAACTAAACTAAATTATATACATATGGCGAAGATAAGAGTGGATATCTTGAAAAACAATTATATTGAGCAATGATATTGAGCAAAAATATCGATGTCTATACAGTTACCACAACAAATACTCGACCTCAATTACAATGAGAATTCGTAGTCAATACTGTAGGGATGCATAGGACAATAGCAATTAGAGTTTACCATTTTGGACGAGCTCTGTCAGCGGGTCAAAATGAGGAAATATTTAAAACGAAAATGCGGTTGAGAGTATGCCTAATTCCCTAAATGACATTTTACATGCCACGTGCAAATTTGAGTACAGTTGAAATTGATTTTTTTTCTTAATTTTTATAGTGTTTATACCGTCAACCTTATGGCTAATGAGGTTATATATCTTTGCTACGCATTAAGGGCCAGAGGGTTTCGAGGACGCTGATTTGTAGAGCTGTGGGTTCGATTTCGTGATCGTTGGGGAATCCACTTAAGCAACGACGTAGCCAGAGGGGGCACTAAGGGCTCGGGACCCAAACACCCACCCCCCAGGATATAAAATTTGTTCACAGTACATTTATGTTTGCAACAGCAATTTTTTCATTTTGTACTACTGAGAGTATACCTATCGTATGAACTAGTATAAATAAAGGTCCGGCATTTTGTTGATTTTTGAGCGAGAGCCAGACATGTACCCCTTCTAACACCGTTGGAATTTTCGGATTCCGATGTTCCAGTGACGAATGTCCGCTATCAAAAATAAGGATTTTTCTTTAATCCCATAAAACAACAACAAATTTTTTTTTTTCAAGTGTGCGGAGCAGTATACCCAGACGGGGCCGACCTATGATACCCTACATAACTTCCACGAAAATACAACTTTCGTTGGTTCTATACTCTGAGCTTCGGAAATATTTCACGATATTTGCACCCTCTTGATCGAAAAAACATGTTTTCGGTCCACTTCATCCCAAAATTATAGACGTTATCCTTGACCATACCTGGATCCTCATCGAAAATTTTCAAAGCGATCAGCGCTATATTTCCGCCATCTAAATATTATATATGAATAGGTAAGCACCTGTAAATATTTAAGTGCAACTGTCACATATGAGTACAATATATTGGTATCAATTTAAAGCTTAACCTCTCCTCTTGGATATACGATCAACTTCTCGGGTATAGTTTCCCCTGAAAGAAACTATATACGTTATAGAATAAAAATGTTGTCATTTTCACACAAAAGTCAGGTTCCATTTGACCCGCTACGTATTGATTGCTCTTTATCTTTGTCCCAATCCTCTTCTCCAAGTAAAAATTCGCGATGTTTAGGCCATAATTGCGGCCTCTGGAGCAACCAGAAAATCATACAAAAATAAAGTTTTTGGTCCATTTCATTTCCTAAATATTAACCGATCTTTACCTAAAACAATATGGGTCTTCATTGGTCAGAACACATACTACATGCAAAATTTTGTGAAAATTGGTCCATAACTGTGGCCTTTATCGTGTTTACAAATTATAATGGACAGACGAGCAGACGGACGGACACACATGTCTAGATCGACTCAGCTAGTCGAGATATGATGATTGGTAAACTTAAAGGTCGTGGCGTCACAAACTCTTGGTGCTGCACAAATTTATCATATCCTGACAACATATTTGAGTAGAGTATACCAATTGTTAGGGATCGGAAAAGTTTTAAACCGAGATCTTATGAGCGATGCCACGGGGCCAAATGTGCCACTTTCTCCACTACAATTTTATACACTCAGGCATATAGCTAACACTGTGCTTTACTAGGATGTATCATTGAAATATTGCTTTTGAGACCCCAATGTTCGTTGGACCAAATCCGTTTCAGAATTTGTTGAGTCATTTTACAAATGCTCGTTTGCCTGGCTGTTTCTATATATCAAATATCAACGACTACATACTTCAATAGTGATAACTGTCAAAAGGCCGTTTAATGGATTTTTCAAAGAGTCCCACATTTGCCTACGTTGGAAAAAATGTTAGAGTTTTAAGAATTATTATTAAGCAGATATTTGTATATAGTTGCATCATTTTCACTTTTAGTGTTTGAAATGCCATCGACGTAATACCCTGGTTTAAATTATCTACCTGTTAGAATTCTTAAGAGACTATTTATATGGCAATCCATAAAATTGATTGATAGATTCCTTATAATTTTCTGTCTACACATGCATAAATTGTTTGTCATATGGTTAATCCAACGAATTAGGTCCTGGTCCATTTTAAAATCTACTGCAAATTAAAAATTCAAAATCTTCTTAATAAAAAAACTGTATTGAGGCACTTGGTAGAAGAGGTCTACAGACTCAGGACAAAGTGTTAACTTCTCTGTTATATAATATTCAAAAATTTGGTTGCCCTATATTAACTAAATATAACAATTTTCATGTTTTAGTCATAAGTGTCCCTTCATAAATAATTTGTATTTCTAATGTGAACTGTAAGCAATGCTACTGCGCCTTGCAGGGGTCACATATTTCGTGTTGTGTTAGTGAACTACATTCGAATGTGTGTATGTGTTGGGGTTATGAATCATTTCAGTTGACACCTCATGTGATCATTAGACAGATGTTGTGGGTAATAAATTTGTAAAGGATCAACCTACCACTTGTAATTGAAGTACTTGATAAATTCCTAGGAAATCCCTTTGGAGGACCTCTTTGGTGTATAAGACGACTAGGCATAAGTGGCTCTGAGCGCTAGTTGTTTAGTTATTTAAGATGACGGCAATTAATATGAACAACACTTAAGTAGTGTTTATAGAAATCCCTAATTATAGCGGCAGACAAAATGTCTAGCAAAAGAGATATTTGTTGGTATAGTAAGTGCTATAAAAACAAATTCCTGTTGCAACATTTTTGTGGCACCCACTCGTTGCATTAATATTATTTGTATTTTATTATTATTATTATTCTTACTGCACCCATATTTTCTTAACACTTTTCATTTTATTTCTTATTTTGATCGTTTATTCGTTCCATTTTTAATGTCAACATTTACAACTTTGATAAAATGTGTAAAATATTAAAAAGTCATATAAAAATTATTTTTAAATTAAATTTAATTTGAAAACGATGATGCCACGAACGAACCACATTAAAACAAAAAAAGAACACTAAGAAAGAATGAAAAAAAATATTTTTGCCACAAAATAACATAAAATAAAACAACAAGAACAACAATAATTTGGTTTTAAGCATACCGTTCACATTTCCACTTCTACCCAGAACATCGAATTGTATTTCTATCAACACTTAACCAATAATTATGGCCTGTACGCAAATAATAAATTTAATGATGCTGAAATTGTGAAAAATACTAAATTGAATTGTTTGCACATTTAGCACAGAAGCCAGTCAGAATCGAGCATCAAGAACCGCAGGCATAAAACACCAACAACAACAACATAGCAGACATGTGAGCATAATTGCCTGGGCAGCAATAATCAACACAAACGAATTAAATGAGAAGAGACAGGCAGAGAGAAAAAAACACCGAGGGAATGCAAAATTGTAAGGTAAATAAACCTCAAGACATTGCCAGACAATTTGACATGGCCTAATTGGTATATTAAGGTGGCATGTGGGATATGAGATGCTTATACAAATTTAGAGCATAAACTACCAAAAAAGTCTACTGCCACTTTGGAATAATATAAAGGTGACTTTCGACTAATTGACTTTTTATATTGAAAAGTCAAAAAGTGTAATTCTACATGGAGGAAATCGCAATGTCGACTTTTGATAATCAATTTCGGGTTTCTTAATAAATATTAGATTTATTAACACACACAACGTATAACACCAAAAATAGCTTATTTCAAAATGTTATTTTATCTGTTGACAACAAATCTTTTGAGTTGGTCGATTTTATGTTAAATAGCCGAAAATCGATTTTAAGTGAACCGCCATTCTCGATTTCAAATGTTTATGATTTCAACCGGTTGGCAAGTGGACGGGCATTATATTAAAGACTTGTAACTTTGTATATATTCACATGAAGACTTAAAGGACGAGAAAATGAATTGACATACGTTTATTGTTGTTGTTTTGGCGGCCATGCCTTTCGATCACTGGAGTGCCCGATTCCAAAAATGGTCTCCAGAATGAATTAGAATTATTAACATCACACAGAATTTATATGAAATTCATATGAAGTTTAATTTTCGAAAAATTTTCTATTTTCTACCACAAGTCGAGTTAGAAAATAAGCAAGATCTTCACTAATTGCATATACCCTAGTTGGTACGACAGCTATATATGTTCAGAATAACGTGTGCAAATTTTTGCAACGGATTGGATTATTAATTTTTGAGTTATCCTCCCTGTTACAAAAGGCAGACACTGTTTGGAGAAAAACGCGTTTGAAGTTTGAGATGCCCTTCTGTCGTCGCTTGATAATGATGGCTATATATTCAGGAGTTGTTGAGATTTTAACTTGAAATTTTATATGGGCATTCTTGAATTAACGTAGAAGCCCAAAATTAAATTGTTTGACATCAATGGGGGAGAAAGAAGAGATTATAATTTCCCAATATATAAAACAATTCGGAAACTTGTGAAGAAATTTGATCATACTGGAGCGGTTAAGAATATTTTGTATCAACTCGTTTCACTGAAAATATCGCTATTGTACGTGAAAGTTTTGCTGAAGACCCGAATGTGTCGATTCTTCGTCGTTCTCAGGAATTAGGCCTGTCTTTCGGCACATTATGGAGTATTTTGTGTGGAATACAATTGCCCACTCCATACAAACTACATCAACTGCAACACTTGGGTACCAAAGACCACCATAAGGAAACTTGTGGTACGATAAGGAGAGTCGTAATTCTACTGATGTAAAAACGCAGCGTATAGGGCAACCCTGCAGACAGTAGCAACACATAATGTGATGGAGATTTATTTGGAGAAAAGAAGAGAAAAACGCATTTTCCGAAAAAAGGAGAAAAGCGTGAGCGGGAGCAAATAGAGGCGTACAGGAGTCAGAACGAAGTCCAAAAATTTTACCAACGAGTAAAACACCAAACCGAAGAAACCTGGTAATAGAAACATACAGCGCGTTGAGGATCTGAAAGGATTATTTTGCAAAATTTCAGGTATCAAATAGTGGCGATGAAGAAGCTTCCCCAGAATATAGGCAAGATGAGGTCAAAATTACAATTAATCGATTGAAGAATACCAGAATTACCAGAAGTCCAGTAGACTCGGACCAACTGTGGAACTTGAGAACTACAGCTTCGAGGTAGTCGAAGATTTTGTATACATTGGTACATTGGTACCGCCATAAATAAAACTAAAATCCGGAGGAGAATTTGTAAGCAATTTAAGGACAAGCAATTTATAGACAAGGCCACCTCTCACCAGACCAAGCGCACCCTCTACAAGACGCTGATAGTACCCGTACTGGTGTATGGATCAGAAGCATTGGTAATTGCGCAAGCAGATGTGGCAGCACTTGGAGAGTTTGAGAGAAAAAATCTCCGGGCCAATTTGTGTCGACGGCGAATATCGCAAGTTGTACTATCTATTCTCAGACATCGATATAGCCAGACGTATCGAACTGCAGCGACTACGTTGGCTAGGTCATGTTGTGAGAATGGATGAGAATCTTTTTTAAGCTCAGCTTATGGAACAAATGTTCTGTCACAAGCCAGCTAAGTAAGTAATAGCGGTGGTAACCTGTAAATATTTATGTATAACTCTCACATCTGAGGGAGTACACGAATGGAATTGGTATCAATTTAATGGTCAACCACTCCTGGTGTAAAATTTCGTGGGGCTCGGGTCATAGTTGTGGCCTCTAGAGCGACTAGAAAAGCGGACAAAAATAAAGTTTTTGTTCAATTTCATCCCCAAACAATGGGGGTCTTCTTTGGCCAGAACCCATCTTACGCAAAATTTTGTGACGATTTGTCCATAACTGTGACCTGTATCGTGTTTACAAATTATAATGGACAGAGGGACGGACACACATGTATAGATCGATTCAGCTATTCGAGATATGATAAATAATTGTCAGGCGGTCGACGACATTTGTGGTGAAAATATTTGTGATTTTTTTGAAAATCCAAAGTCTCTATTGACTCCTTACATCCATTGACTTACTACATCCATGGTCTCTAATGACTCACTATTTACAATGTCACATACATTTCCTACTTACTTTTTTACGTTTACTTATGAAAACACGAAATGGCTAACCCTGTATAATCTAATTATGATAATTCCATTAATTACGAGTTTTATGCCTAACCGGCAAATGTCGTTATATCTGTCTCTGAATACTGATTATTATTCTCTGAATACTTGGTATTATTCCATCGCTCTAGAGGTTAAAATTTTTTATTATACTGCCGAGAAATAGTCAGCTTATGAAAGGAGCACTTCTTTCTTTGCGAAATACATTATATTTCGGTATATGGTGGTACTTACATAAAAGATGTTTAAATAAAATGTTTTAGAGTTGCCATCATCACCCTATAGGGTATAAATATGGGGTAATCGTTAGAAAATTAAAATGGCAGTTTTAGTTCTGTGGAACTTGTACAGAGCATCCCAAAGTCGGTCTTTTCAACGACTGTGTTTGCTCAATGGCTTTAGTTGTTGTTTTTGGGATTATTTATCTTATATTTTCGGCGAATTATGTGATTTTTGCTGACTGGAACATCTGAAACGAAATAAATACAAGGGAATTAGAAGAGTACACGTTTGGTTCCGGTATAAACAATAATTATTAATTTCTCAAAAAAAGGTCTGATATCTTTTAGAAATAAAAAATTAAAGTATTTGGAAGGGATTAATAGGTTGTTTGAGTAAAAATATTATATTTTATTTACGGAGAACTTCTATTCTTATTTTTTAATATGTATATTATTTTGAAAACAATTCTGACTTTTAGTGGTTTTCATAACCATGATATATGTACCTTAAAAAGACCAATCTTATAAAGAACAATGTAACAGTTTTTAAAAACTCACATATTTTTATATTAATAATACAATGTATTAAATATTGTAAAATCATGCACTCAATACTATATTTAATGTATAAAAATCTAAGTAGTTTGTACGATATATGTGCACTTGTGTTTGTGCCAACAAAAAAATCAACATTCATTAAATGAAATGGATTTACATTTTCAATGTGCTTGCCATCAATCAAATCGTCATCATCAGGAGCATCAATGCCAGAGAAAAATCACCAACTTAAAATGCAACAAATACTTAAAATAACAACATTTTTACGATACTTCCTTTTTTCGTTTGAAATTTTTTTGGTATTGTGTATTGGCCAGTTGTTTTCGCACATTCGTGTAAATAACAAAATCATCAAAAACAGTGAAAAACATCATCGACTACTCAGTCAGTCAGGCAGTGGATGCTATCACCATCATCATCGACATCAATGATGGCAGGGGAAGAGCATCAATATCATCATCAACATCATCACCACCACCATCACCATCCAGGAAAGAAATATATTCAAACCATTAAATATTTAGAAGTACTCACACGAGTTTAGATTGCAAAATGAATATTTTATAAGATGCGCGTTGTTGTTGTTTTTTTTTATTTTTTTGGTTGGTTGCGTTTTATTTTCCTGACGAACCATCAACGAACCAAAATAAAATCAGTAGAAAACAAAAAAACAACATCGTAGCTCTATAAAAACGCAACAATAACTGAATAAACTCTAAACATATTGCATGGTTTTGAGAATGAGCTTTTTTGTATGTATATGTGTGAGTGTGTGTGTTTGTAAGTGTGAATTGGTTGTGTAAAGTAGCTTAACTAAAGTAGCGAATAAAATACGGAAAATACTTTCGACAAAAATAAACAAATATTATTGCTTTTCATTACAATTGAAAAATTCGGTTGATGCGGTATTAGAAAGGGCCTCAAGAATTGTATATGGCTTTCGTCATTATAGTACAAGTTTATCCATTTCGTTGTTTCAAAAGTTAACGTAAATAAACCACATACATTATATTTTTTCATTTTTATTATAAAGTTGGAAAGTTGGCATTATGTGTGAAACACCACATCATTCCACTTTTCCAACTTTTTCGTCGGACCAAAGAGCGCAAAAAACAGTAACTTTTTCTGGATGTAATAGTCTCTATTCAATTAATTGAGATTTCTCAGAATTCCAAATACCACCATTTTGTTTATTAACACACCCTTTTTATAACAATTATTCGAAAAATAAGGTTTTAGCTGGTATAGAATTATTTTATACCCTCCGCCACAAGATGGAGTGTACATCAATTCTCACATTCTGTGTGCAACATATCGAAATCTGTCGGTTCAGCCATTTCATTACGAATTTTCAAAACTTCCTACCTAGCTCAATGCTACATCCGAACAATGATCCTAACTCCAAATTTGAGGAACACAGCTCTATGGGTTCATCCAAATCCATATTTGGTACCGTACTCATAGTACAAATTTCCAAAACTACCTATATAGCTTTATGCTAAATATAAATTGTACCAAATTTAGTACGCATTAGTACGAAATTCCAAAATATCCAACATTGCTAAACTCTACAACCCAACAGTGATCCTAACACCAAATGTCAAGATTCCAGCTCTATCGGTTCACCCAAATCTAAATTTGGTACCACATCTACATTAGTATGAATTTCAAAAAGTTAGATAATTAAGGGACCCCCCCCCATTCTCCATTTTAATTTTTCAAGATTTTCAATGCCAATGCTTGTTAAGGTTTGTAACTTTGCACATATATATTTAAAGATTTAAAATAGAAGAAAAATAATTTACAAAAAAATTTTGTTGTTGTTTTGTTGTTGTTTTTTGTAATTAAAGAAAAGTCCTTATTTTTGATGGCGGGCACGATAACTCCTCACTGGAACATCGGAATCCGAAAATTCCAACGGTGTTAGAAAGAGTACATGTACATGCTATCGTATGAACTAGGATTATCGACTTCGCTCTAAAATTAACAAAATGGTGGACCTTTGAAAAAATATTTAGGAAAATCGCCGATTTTTTACCAGAAACCAAGTTAAAAAATAAGGAAGATCTTCACCGATTGGCTTTATCCTAGTTCATACGATAGCTATACACTCACAGAGAAATGTGTAAAAATTTGAAATCGATTCGGTTATTAGTTTTTGAATTATCGTGCCCGCCATTCGCAAAAAAATGTTTAGAGAAAAACGCGTTTAAAGTTTGAGAAGCCCTTTAGCCGTCACTTGATGCTGACACAATAAATCGGCTATATCTTCAAGAGTTCTTGAGATTTTCATTTGAAATTTTTTCTATAATTAGTGTAGATTCGAATTATATCAACAAAATTTTTGACCCCGAGAATGGGGGGTCCCCTTAAGTTGTAAAACAATGTTTTATTTTAATAAAGATCACTTGTACACATCTTGAATTCGTATATGTTTATTAGAAAAAATAAATAAAGTGACTTCGTGTAATGTGGATCATGCGTCTAATGTGTACCACCCCCATATCCATGAAAATGATTGAAAAATGTTTTGTGAAAACAAACATAAAACTTGGTTTTGAATAAATAATTGTAAGTTTGAAAATGTAGTTAAGCTCTGATTGTAACATTTTTTTAGCACAATAGTCGAACACTTTGTTTTTCTTGAATATAAAAAAGTTATGTGGATAATGTGGACCACTACAAAAAGGCGAGACCTTTCCATGAGGACGAGTTCGAAACATAGGGCCAAAATTAAACACCTTTATATGAGGAGGTATTCTATCTTCTGATAACTCGATATCCGAAATTACAGCTGCTTCGGATGGATAATGAAGCTAGGACCTTCAAAATACCGCAAATGGGGCGGTACCCTTAAATGGGAACAATTTCAAAACATTGAACTCATATATTAAGTTAAAGAAAAATAAATTCATTATTTTTTCGGAAGATGACTGTACTGATAGATTTCTCGTAAACTATCGATCAAACTATTTCAGATTTATGCTCGTTGGAAGCGTGACATTTCGAAGTAAAAAAATTGTTTTGCTGTTTTCTTGTTTGGTGCATTCAGTTGTGAGTTACAGGGTGCTAGAAATGGAAGTGAACAAAGAGAAAATTCGGTACATTTTACAGTTTTTCTTTGACAAAGGCGAAAATGCAAGACAAGCGGCTAAAATTGTGAATATTGTTTATAGTTTCGATACTGTAACAGTCAAATATTTGCAATTTTGGTAACGTAGATTCTGTTCAGGATTTTTTAATGTTAAAGATGCTCCTCACACAGGTAAGCTGGTCTTCGAAAATTTCGATAAAATCGGAGAAATGATCGAGAAATGCCATTAAAATGACAACAAATCATACAACAAAACGGTGCATATTTGGCTCAAATTGGGCATTCCGATTTTAAACACATTTTAAACCGAATTGGCTGTAAATTGGTATAGTCGATATGACTCTATATTAAAGATATTCTGGGAAATGATATTTTTACAGCCCCATCGGTTAAAAAATGTGACTAAATCAAAACGTGGACCTATATATTCCATTTACTATAGCAATTTAAACACCTATATTCGCCGAAAAATCTACGTGCAGGATTTTGAAGAGCAATCTTCGATGTAGCCCTCATATAACGGTAAATATTCGGTATTTTGCGCATTTTCCAATGAAAATTCGCTATAATTTAACGTTTTGTATTCCCATTGGTTGTCAAATCTCATTACCAAAAATAATGAATACCGATCCCCGTTTTTATGTAGCCCCATATAACAGTAGCCCCACCATTAGGTATTTTGAGAATTTAAATCTTTTTTTTCGGTATGTTGAAGGTCATATCATAACATGAGTTGTCTCCTTTGAACTTCCATTAATTTTCGATACTTTGAATGTCACCCTTATGGTCTGAGAATTGTCACTGGTTATCAACGAGCTCGCATTGTCGTGGTGCTCTGATTCGATTTTTCATGTTCGTCTTTCGAATTTTTCCAAAAGACCTCAGTGAATCGTGGAGTACCACTCAATATAAAACTTCCTTTCATTGCACTTTTAGTCTCATATTCATAAATCTAATACGATTCTTCATATGTGACGATCTTATAAACGTCGGCGAAAAAGCATCTATGGTATTTTTCAAAATTTCTTTTCACCAATTGACACTAGCATTTTTATGCGGGATCCCATGTCTTTGAGCGAACTTCGGTCACTATTGAATTCCTTAATCGTATTTTTATAGGGCTATATGATGGTGTTTCATCGATATACAAATATATAAATTTATCGACGCTCTTTTGTCCATACAAAAATCTAGCCTATATCTACACATTCAAAAAAAAAAAAAAAAAAAAAAAAAAAAAAAAAAAATTCCTAATGCATGATTGAATTTTAAACAACAAAACACACTGTAAACAACATAACAAAGTGTCTAATTTTCCAAAGGAACTGTCTGAAAACGCCAGACAAGAGTTATTGTGGCCTAGGGTAGATTTGTCGCCGTTCGCTGCAATTGGGCCTCTGATACTCAATTACGTGGAAATTTTTGGGGAAGGATTTAGCTGTGAAGCCTTTCAAAATACAGCTAGCTAACAATAATGGAATAGGTGAAAGGATTATTAGAAAATTTACGAATTTTTTCATACTCTTATGAAACGGATCTTCGAAAACTTTCCAATAATCCTTTCACCTATTCCATTATTGTGCTAGCTGTATAAAAAGGGAGAGTTTTTATAGTAGCTCTTTATGAAAAACATCGTCACCCTTTAACTAATATTATTGATAAACATCTCGATTTTTTCCTAAGGCCTTTCCAACCCTCCATGCGACACTGTCCGTTAATCATTTTGTTTTAAAGTGAATCAATTCTATTCAATTGTTTGGCGATTTTTATGTACACAGAGTATCAGCAACCAAACAATGTCAATACAAAGATTTCGGAATCCACTGGGAATTTCCTTTGTTACTTATGTGGTTGATTTTGGTTAACATTCGCCGTGGCTGTGGGTGGATTTGTAGGGCTATGAATGACTATGTGATAGCCGGAACAGAATGTAAATAAATAAAATTATTTATTTATATATTATTCAAAATACTTAATAGAAAACGGACAAAGAAATTATAAAAATAAAATATACAGAAAAAATTGAGAGAAAATTCAAACTTTTAAAAATGAAAATGTATTTCGTCATTGCCGTGGAGTGGATTTTTAAAGAATATTTTTCAGCAACTATAAGAGGTGTGGATTTTTTAAAGAATATTTTTTCAAAGCTAATAAAAGGCGTGGATTTTTTAAAGAATAATTGTTTCAGGAACTATCATCAGGGCGTGGATCTTTTAAAGAATATATATTCAAAGATCATAAATTGCGTGGATCTTTTAAAGAATATTTTTCAACGACTAGAAAAATAATTGATTTAAAAAAAGTTTTTTTACATTATTTTATTAAGAACATTTATTTAATTTATAACATCATAAAACATGTCAATTTTGTTGTTATATAAAATCAGTCACAAATGCTACCCAATTGAAAAAAGTATGTAATTGTGTGACATTTGTTTTGATAAATGCAATAAAAAACAAAAGCGTAAAAAGCCAATAAACTTCTTTCGTTTATGGAATGAAATGATGAGAGGATGTAAAACAACAACAGCTCTCAGCTGCCCACAAAATATCCAAAATTATGATGTGTTATGGAATCAATGAATGTGACGAACAAGAATATGCATAGGGATGTATATTTGTTGAAGGGGTAAAACAAGCCACAACATATTTTTAGAGTCAATTTGGTTTGTATGTGTGTGAAGATGTAAAGCTATTTTTTTAGTTTTTGTCATACCAATTTTCAAAGCAATAAAATGTTTAATTATGTGCTAAAATGTCGGGAATTGACATTACCACTTCATTTGAAGACCATTGTTTATGTGCAATTGTGAAACAGGTGATTTTGGGCACATACATGAGGAATAATGATATGTTTTTTAACATTATGGCTACGATATATAAATATAGAGTATGTGTTATTTCTGAATAACAAAGCTTGAACTATGATCTTTCAGTGGTGTGATATGGCTACATTATAACATATTTTTTATATATCTGTCCTCCTCCCACTTAAATAAAATAAATTTCAAAATAAACACATATTTATTGAGAATACAATCATTCTTGCATGCAATCGCTATTCAGTATTTTACGAAAATTTTGCGCGGCCTTAAACACTTCGAATTAATTAACAACAAAATGATTTTATAAATCCCATGGCGTTCTTTGTATAATTTTGCTTTCTTTTCCTGCGTCATTGTATGCTTGACTTGAAACAAATTGCTGACATTATTTCATTTTTTTCTGTTTCGTTGAGAAACCAAAATAAGATTTCTTTTATTTGTCACCCATATGATAATATCTTATATCTTTATGGGATGGTTAAAATCACATTAAGTGAATATTTAACACATTTGGCAAAATTTTCATTGTCAATTTGTCGCCATCATATCGTAGTGTGTGTGTCCAGTACAAAAAGGTTGAGGAAAAGAAAAATTTTAAAATTTAATTAATTATAATCTGATAAAGGGAATATAAAATTGCTGCCACCTTTGAGCCCGAATGGAAAGCGTTTGAATTTGTTATCAAAATATGAAAATGCAGACACTTCGGTTGTGAGACATCTTATATTAGAAAACACGTGTCCATATCAATAATATATAATATCTACTATCGACTTATATCATGGATTCACTTCTAACGAACATCAGGAGTAGTCAGTCTCTATGCAGTTGTTACATATATAAACGTATACCTGCCCACAATATATTCGGATTTTTCTCAAAATTAGTACTTCTGAAAGTACATGTGACGGAAGCGAATAATATTTTTACGATTATATGTATCATCCCCATAATACATTTATGTCGAATCGAACTTTTAACTAACTCCACCATGAGTTAGGTATGATGTTTTATCATTTGAGAAAACGAATTCAATTCATTTAATATTCTGAAAATGTGGCGGGATCTTTATTTAAGAAAAATATTGAAAATATTCTGCCAACAAGGTCCTTTGTTCTCCGAAGTCCCGAAATGCCTTTAACTTTTAATAACCTAAAATAGGGCGGGAACTTTATATGAGAGCTATTCGGAAACATGAAGATACGATAAAAATTGTTTGCGTTGAAATATCTTACAAAGCATGTTAACTATAAATTCTGCGAATATCTCTTATTATTTGAACCCTTGAAATGACTAGGTATATGTATATTGCTTGGAAAATGGGTTTAGAACTTTTTAGAGTGACTATGTTAAAATATAGATTTACATCGACAATTTTCAGAGAAAAAATAATTTTCACTCCAAGAACTTGAAATGCCAACTTACTGCCCTAAACTGCCGACGTGGACCAACGGTGGGGCATTTATGTACCTTATACTGCAAAACATGATTCTATGGGAAGAGATATTTTTACACTCCTATCGGTTGACAAATTCGACGAAGTCGAAGCGTGATAATCCCATTGGTGTTGTTCGCACAGATTTGGATCAAGTCGGATACTGAAAGGTACGAAAGGTTTGGTAAAATTATTACTTTGTACGAAGTTTCGATAAAATCACACTATTAGGCAATAGAAAGAGTGCCTTCCACTATTCGGATAATCAATTAGTATTTCATGTGGTGGACCGATAGTCTCCACTTTCGAAGTTGATCTTTGAGTTTGGATGGATGTCCAAATTTTGGATAAAATCAGTAACTCGTGCTCAACAACCGTTTCAACTCAAATTTTTCTGAATCGGATTTGAAACAATGATACTTGAGGTTTCAAATCGATATTTCGATGAGGCAGATTTTTATAATTTCTTTCTGTGGTATTACTTACTTAGCTGGGTTGTTACAGAACGGTTGTTCCATAAGCCGAGCTTAAAAAAGATTTCCAAGCGCAAGTGCACCAATTTGGAAGACCACGTTCCAAGATGTTGTTTTTTGCTTGGTCTTTCCATCTAATTCGTGGCCTTCCCCTTCTACGGGAACCATCAGTGGGCTCATTTTTATATGCCTTTAGAGCTGGGGCACTTTTAATTCATCCGCATAACATGGCCTAGCCACCGTAGTCGCTGCAGCTCAATACGACTGACTATGTCGATGTCCGCGTATAAATTGTAAAGCTCGTGGTTCATTCGACGCCAATATTCACCGTCGACGCAGATCGGACCGTAGATCTTTCTGATTTTTTTTTCAAACACTCCAAGAGCTGCCTCATCTGCTTGCGCAAATACCCATGCTTCAGATCCATATAACAGCACGGATAGTATCAGCGTCTTGTAAAGTGTGAATTTGGTCTGGCGGATGGTGACCTTGTTTTTAAACTGCTACTTAGACCATAGAGACATCTGTTGGACATCACAATCCTTCTCCGAATTCTAAACTGATGTCATTCGTTTTATTTATGGCGGTACCAAGGTATATAAAATCTTTGACTACCTCGAAACTGTAGTTCTCAAGTTCCACAGTTGGTCCGAGTCTACTGGACGTCTTGCGCGTTGATACCATCAGCTTGGTCTTCTCGCCGTTTACTGCCAGACCCACTTTGGCAGATTCCTTCTCAATTTGTTCAAAGGTGGCTGTTACCGCTCGTAATGTTCGACCCATTATGTAACTAATTCAAACTCTCAAAACCTAAAGAAATTGTATCGGGTAGAAGGATTCAGTTCAAACCAAAAAAATATTGTTCAATCAAAGGCCTATTTTATGGATCTCGAGAAGAAAGTATACTAACTTAAATGAATTGATAAAATATTTTTATTTATTTGAAGAAATACATGCAACTTTTAAGACTTGCGGCTCATTCCGATTGCCCGATAGTGTGGCCTGTAGTAATTTTCGTAGTCCTTAAGTTGGAGTTTCCCAAATTGAATTTCTACTTTAATAAGGTATAACAAAAATTATCCTCATAACAAATTTCCAATTAGTTTTGGAGAAGGAATTAAATCGCAAATTAAGATTTTTTATAAAAAAAGAAATTATTTGAATAAGTTTCAAACCGAAAAATGGCCTTGTTCTTCAACAAAATAGAATGTGTTATTTTTTCTTTGGACAAGTTAGTAATGGATGCAAATAAATATGAAATTAAATTGTGCGTTTAATAATAAATGGGCATGATTTTTTAACAGAGACAATGTTTTCCCGAGATAGAAAAAACGTCAAGATGTGAAAAAGAACCAGACACAGCATCATACAATGATCTTAAATATGTGAATTTAAAACAAAATACATAAGACCATTATATATATTAATCATAAACGATCTTTCGCAAGATGCTGTTGTTTCCAAACAAAAAAACAAACTTTCATTCTCCGGAACGGAACGAAGATGTGAAACTGTGGGTGGGTGTGTTTTTTTTTTTTGCTCAGTGATGACAAGGAATTTTATTTTCTCATTTGAAGGCGTTAGACGATGTTTAATTTTCTGTTGTTTTTTGTGTGTGGCTTCTTGAGAAACTATTTAGAAGAAACAAACAACATCATTAGCAAAATATGATTGGAAAACATAAAAAATGTTATGCTCAAATAATTATAAGTTGTTCGTTATTTTTATATTTTATTAAACGCCCAATAATAAATTTTAAATATTTTTATTTAATTAACAATGGTTTTTAATATCCGTCATGTGTTTGCTTTTTTATGAATCCGAAATAATTTGAATTGCTGCTTTGATCTACCTACCAACCAATAGTCGCCATGTTTCTTTGTTAAATCTTTTTTTGTTGAGATTTAATAGATTTTATGTTCATTTAATTTATGTTTTAATTTTGGGTTAAACTTTGCCAATAAATAATATTAAATATGACAGTAATTGTTTTCGTGTGGATGACAATGATGGTGGTGATGATGTGCTGAAGGTTGTTGGTTGTCCAATGGCTAGATGGTTCATATAAGTGGTAATAAACATGTAAAGAATTTATTTCAATGTCATCAGTGGAAAATGTGGAGTATTTTTTAAATTACAATGTTATTTTGTTTTATCTCGGTTTATCAAAAGAAAGTGGAGGTGTAAGAGAGATGACCTTCGTGAAAATAAAATTGTTACGGCAATTTATACCTTCAAGGCCTAAGAATGCAACACCAATTTAAAGAAATATATATTTTTGTCCTCATTATTATGGTTACAGGGCCCACACGATGGCAGTTCATGAGTTTCGTAACTTTTTTAACTGTACGAAAAGCCAAATTTATCCTATCTCATTGCCGGACGCTATCAGGCATTTTCATTGGAAAGTTTGATATTCCTTTAGCATAAACTAACTTAGTTTAGTATGCCAAAAAAAAAAATGGAGTTTCCTCTTGAATATTTTTGTTCCATCCTTTCTCGCAATATCATGAGCACGTCAATGAAATTAAGTCTTAGAATGACGATTAAGCTATAGCGCCGAGAAAAAAATGGTTAATGAATTCAAACATGGCCAACTACTCTAATACTGACGATCTTGCATTAAAGTAGTTTATGTGACGATCTCAGGGGTTCGTGACATATCCATAAACATCTGAACTGATATGTGCTGCAAGTTCACCCACAAGAATTATAACTGTACATGATATGTTCGCATGTTGAACAGAACAGGCGTAGTTATCGCTTTGGAATATTATTGCCTTACAGGAATTGCAATGGAAAACGTCAGGCGTAAGTAAATCAAATGATATAGCTGCCACTAAAGGAGACACGAATTTGGCTGCGGATATTTGGTCAACAGGAGAATAAAATACCTCGTCTCCAGATTCACTCCAGTGGAATTGCTAAATCCGTACAAAGCCTAAGTTATTCTACATCAGTCTAATTTGCATCCACGCTCCGACCGAAGAAAAAGATGAGCAGACCAATGACATATTCTACGAGCGTCTTGAAACAGCAAGCAAAAATCGAAACAGAAGATATTTTTAGTTCCACCATCGGATTCAACCTCCATGGGGTATCATTTGACAACGTCATGAGAATAATTGACTTCGCCGCAGCATAAAACATGCTGGTTAGCAGCACCAGATTCAAGCATACAACGTCACCTGACTTCCAAACACAAGAGGTGGCGGAAGCCTACTCCGCTCAACTTACCACCTTTCTAGACGAAAGTACACCTATATTCCTATAGAAGCACAATGACAAAAAAAGTTCCCACTTCTTAAAAAAAACTGCAGCATGGTTCTATCAGGAGTGTCGTAATAAAACTGAGGCATACTTGTGAACAGTAGCAATACGTAATGAGAGAAAGAGAGTGTTATCGGGAGAAAAGAAGAATGGGAATGAGAATGGAGTCCGGAAATTTTACCAACCAATAAAGCACCAAACCGACGTGATGACAGATATAGATAGCGTGTTGAGGATTTGTATAGGGCATTTTGTAAAGTTCCGTGAAGAATATATATATATATATATATATACCCCAGAACCAATAAGATGTGACGGTATAGATTGTATACCACGTAGCCAAGATGAGGTCACAATATCAATTCATCGGGGGAAAATAATAAAGCAGCACGTACCGATGTGTTGCCAGCCGAACTATTCAATAACGGTGGTCAGATGCTGATCAGGAGCATGCACCAAGTGATTAGAACAGTTTGACTTGAGGAATACAAAATTGGAACCTCAGTATCCTGTGTCAGGTTTTCTGTATAGAGGAATTAGTATCCTTTCCATCGACATCTCCTTCGACTACGGCCAATGGTTAACAATATTATTGGATCTTACTCATGTGGCTTTAGACCTGGCAATTCCACCATATTCCAGATTTTCACACTGCGGCAAATCCTGGAAAAGAACCACAAAACACATCGACACATTCCACCTAATCGTCGACGATAAAGCTGCATTCGACAGCCCAATCCGCTCAAAGTTGTCATGTCTGCATTCGACATTCCTGTAAAATTAATAGGGATAACCAAGATAACATAAACTGGTAAAAGGTCAGCAGTTAACGTTGGAAAGGGAAACAGAACCTCTTTGATAAAAACACATACATAATATAATGTCCAAATCAAATAATAAAACCTGTGTGTAATTCCGAAGATCAATGCAAGCTTTGGAGTATACATTTATCGTCGTTTTACTTGTTTAAAAATATGTTGCAAGCAGAATGATAAAATTAATATACACATCACCTTAGGGAGGAGGATATAAAAATTAGATCCCCGTGCTTAAAAATAAATTTATAATATCCTCACAAATAAATCATGGATCTATGCATATGAACCCCAAACCAAATCTAACCAAAGTTGTTCGCGAAAAAGCACTTCGTAGTGAATTTTCGAATGTTTCTTCCGTAAAGCTGGTCAGTCCATTCTGAGTGGTACACCACAATTTTTACTAGAATTCTGCTTAGTGTTGTCTGCTGTACAGCTATGATCTGACATCCAATTTATTTGGTATATCAATAAAAAATGCATGGTTAACGATTTTCGTTGTTAGAAATAGTCAAAACCCATATTTTGGATGTGAAGATGGTACCTCCACGCACATGGTTTTATGCAAACCTATATCAAATCCAAATATGGTATCTCCCCGCACATGTTTAGTACCCGATTTGGTATGAATTTGCTAGTACAAAGGCTAGAAATTATTCAAAATTGTAAATGTAATATAAAGCAATGAAATATCCGATTGGGTCCATCAAATCCGTATATGGGATCCATTCGTCTACACAATTATTCCTAAGTAATACAGATTAAACCAATTAAAAAATGTGTAGAGAAGAATAAAATAAAATCTAAATAAGAACTTATCAAACACCACAGAAAATAAATTATTTCCCAATCCACTTTCAATATCCTTTTAATTTTTGCCATCCACACTACCAATGGGGACATATTTACTTTCTAAATTTAATACAGCAAACAATTTACAGTTATGGAAATATGTAACACATCCGCAGAGTATAAATTGTGTATGTGTACGTGAAACTGAGAACACTCCAGTGAGGAGGATAACAACAACTACGAGAATCTTAACAACAAAGTCACCGTAGCCAAGACAAGTAAAGACGAAGAAAACAAGGAAGAGAGTAACTGGGAAAACCTCATTGCAATTTCATTTCTTACCCCCTGAGGTCACTTAAGACCACGTTGATAGTTATGACAAAATATTAGCGGTCATATTCAATTCCAGTGGCGTAGTAAACGGTATGTTTGAAGGAGAAAATACGTTGTCATGGGGTGGACATAGTAAAATTATAAAAGACAGAAATTTGCTAATTGCACAGGCATTGATATGATTTGAACGTTTACTTCCGACGAACGGCCATATTCTGAGCAATTCGACTGCATTAAACTTTAATATAACGACACGGTCCTATGCTAGGTATTTTGAAGCTACCAAACGCATTATTAAACCATAGTGCCTTCATTTCGGGTTTAAGGGTTGATTCTTCTATCTACAAAAATCAATGCCTTATATTACTTTTGGACGCACACCTTATATTTCTTTTGGACTCAACGAAAAAGTCGCAAATGTTGAAATTTCAAGGCGCAATAAACCACAACAAATAGTCACACTTTCAGGATGAAGGTGCTTTCCGAAATTATTCTTGTGTATTCCGAGACCCAGATGAGACAATTTCGATTGGCGACATAGCCGTTAAGTGAAATGGCTTTCATTGGTGACTTTTCGAATTCCGAATAATTATACTCTCAGCCATATGGCTAATGAGGGTATATACACTTTGATATGGCAAAAATGTGCCTCATCGACATATTGCTTTTAGATCCCCTTTTTATTTTGACCAAATCCGTTTCAGACAATTTGGAGTTGATTTGCAGTGTCCGTCCGTCTGCCGGGTCGGCTGGTGCGCACGGAGTAACCTATTTGATTCAAAATTTGCACGTCCTAATAGTTCTTACAAACTTAGTTCAAGTTCGAAGATGGGGAATATCGCTGCACTACTTCGGGCACCCCTCCCACAAAATGATCAAAATTACGCCAAAAAATATTATATCATATCATATGAACGGCCACTCCTTTTGGTTCCTCCACCACAAATGTTAAACATTTTCAATATTTATAAATCCAATATCAGGCGAATGGAATGTCCGGTTTGAACCAAACTTTACACAACCTATTATCTTTACCAAGCCTAGAATAAGTCCGAAGATGGGATCCATTGGTCTCTCCCTGTTTGTTACCTGCCTTACAAAGGGTCAATATTTTATTAACTTGTACATTAAACGCAAAATTATCAAAATTTTGCGTTTAAGGTACCAAAAGATGTGCTAATTTTTTTCGGTAGTCCCTAAATTATCGATATTGGCCCAAGTTTAAGGGTAGCTCTGTTAATTAACTAACACTCATTATTTGGTATTTCGGGCACGTTTTTAAACCAAATCAATTTATTATCATTGGTTATCAAATGTTTCTACAAAAAATGATGAATATCGACAGAACCATGGTAGGTATATTGATAATCACAGGCGAATTTCCCAACCAAATTACAAAGTGTCTGTAACTTTGCATTATGTACCCGATTTACAAATATCCGAACAATAACTTTCAATAACCGATTTATTCAACGTATTATTTATTTTCGAACTTAAATCCAGTTTAAAGATGGGTAATATTGCTGCACATCTTCTGGTACCTTAAACGTAAAATGATCAAAATTTTGCTGAAAATTAATTTGAAACAAGTAAAAACGATGCCAAGTTTGGCCCGTCTGAACTTTTTATGCCCTCCACCCATGAGAATAACATTTAAAATAGAGAGGTTTCTCATGTTATGATAGGACCCTGAACATACCGAAAAAGACGTGAGATTTAAGTCTCAAAGAATTCCGTTATACAAAAATGGGGATCGATATCGATAATTTTCATACTTCGATTTGCATGAAATTTAGCATAGTGTACTCAATTGAGTATAGAATGACGTGTGTAAAGTTTCGAGAAAATCGGGTCAGATTTAGATATAGCTCCCATATATATTTTGGTCCGATTTATGGTAAATGAAATGGTAAACGGGGATCGATATCGATAATTTACATACTACGATTTGCACGAAATTTAGCGTAGTGTACTCAATTGAGTATAGAATGACGTATGTAAAGTTTCGAGAAAATCGGGTCAGATTTAGATATAGCTCTCATATATATTTTCGTCCGATTTATGGTAAATGAAGCACCAAAGTCCCTATATATCATTCGATTTGCACGAAATTTGGCATAGTGTACTGAATTAAGTCCAGAATTATGTGTGCTAAGTTTCCTGAAAATAGGTTCAGATTTAGATATTGCTTCCATATATATTTTCTTCCGATTTAATGTAAATTGTGCACTAAAGACCCAAAGTTTGGCCGACTGGCACGTAATTTTGTACAATGTACTGAAGTGACTATAAACTTTCAAGTTTTCTTGAAATCGGTGCAGATGTGCATATAGCTCCTATATATACCTTTGTACAATTTCAAGTGAACACTAAAGATCCATAGCTAGGCCGATTTAGACAACGTACTGAAATTAATATAAATTAATCTCTGGCAAGTTTCCTTGGAATCGGTTCAGATTGAGATAAAGCATAGCTTCCATATTACATTTACATTTCAAACAGTGAAGGATGCCAAATAGCGTGTGTTACGTTTGCTTTAAATCCATTCACCAAATTTAGAATAGGTCGCAGAATGGCATGTGTTGGGATTGATGTTAGTCGGTTTACTTATAGATAAATAACACATATTTAAGTTCGTTTAATTGCATGTCAATGTTCCTTCGAAAAGGCGATGTAGAATATACCCAAAGTGGTGGATGGTATCATATAGTCGGCCCTGTCCGACTTTACTACTTTCCTTACTGGTTGGTAGTGAGATTTCTCAGCCACTGAGATCAAAAATGTCAAATTACAACCAATTCGATTGAAAAACGTGTCAAAAATTCCCACAATGCTGAATATTGGGCACTATTGGGGGAATGCCCTGAAACTTGGGTCAATATTGATAATTTTAGAACGGCGATGTGCTACACAATGAGAACTCAAATTAGCAAATTACAGCCAATTTGGTTGAAAAACGAGTCCACAATACCTGAAATACCGAAAACTGGAGGTACCGTTGTATAGGGGTTTCTCTAAAACTTGGGTCAATATCAATAATTTTTGGTACGATATGTATTATAAAATGAGAACCCAAAATAACAAATTACAGTCAATTTAGTTAAAAACAGTATCCAAATACCAAATATCAGTATACCTCCATATAATCGGTACCATAATATGTGGGCAACACCTCACTCGTCCTGGGAAACTATGGAGTCCGATCACATCGCACAGTGTCACGACCGCGGCCAAAAATGGTCAAAACCAAGTACCACGGAGGACAAATTTTTTGATGAGGATTAATAGAAAATACTACAATTAGAATAAATATGAAATTTTATATCGATATGTCGAGTAGTAGTTTTTATGTATATAGATATCATATGGTGTATACAGTCGTCCACACTTGTAGTACTTAGTTCATCAAATTTGTAAAACAAATTTTGAAAGTAGTGGAGCAGAAACAAAAGTTTAAAAAAGGTTAGCTCTAATTTTTTTTTATTTGAGTGGTGAAAAGTGTGTTATTTAAGGAATAAAAAAAATTAGCTGCGGAGTCCTGCGGTCCTAAGAGTTATTTAACTTTTTTGGTGACCACCTTATGAAAAAATATGGCATATTCACAAAATGGTTAGAAGCGAATGGTCAAATATGTAATGTATACAATTAAATATGTTATTGAGGGTCAAATAGGAAGGAGAAAATGGATTCAGAACATAGTAATAATACAATATTTTACATAAAATGCGCAATTAAGTGGTGAAAACGTTATTCGAAGCGGAGATATGGGAGAATTGGTTTTAAAATATAGCTTTTAAATAAATTTTCAGTCAGTTTGAAAATTATACTTATTTATCAGATCATTTGAGACATGATCTTATAATCTTAATTTAGAGGTCGCACATGAATTACCGTTGTGGAAGGTTCATACAGAAAAATATTAGTTCATGGCATGGGATACGCAAAGTGCAGTACAATACCTTTTGAGCGACTTTCACAAGATGTTAACAAGTCATGCCAACAAATAATTAGTAGCAGCCCGAACTTTTGTTAAAGCCGAGTTAAATAAGGATTTTATGTAGTATTTTATATTACAATCCGACCTTGTAATATCCGTAAACAGCCATAAAGTAACGGCCCGAGATTATAATGTGGATGATACTAAATCGTACATTTGGGAAGACAATATTAGATATATATATATATATATATATCTGATGTGTGTTTTGAAAATGTTGTGAATTATAAAAAAGTAATTTATTAGTTATTAAAGGATATCAAATAGTTTTTATATTATAATAAAAATAACAAAAATAAAACTATTATACTTAACTATTATATAACGATTTTATAGTACAGAAAGTTAAATTTTTAGGGACTTTTGGTATGGTAGGTACCTAAAATATGGGCCAACAACTAAATTACAACACCTATTACTGCCTTCGCCCAAATTTGATGTAATTTGGACGAAGACTTGAAAATTTTCGTGGAATTTGGATGAATATAAATAATGTATAGGTCCAAAAAGCGGATTTTTCAAGACCCTTTGTATGGGAGGTATATCAAATCTTGGACCGATCTACCCCGTTTTTGGTCCGTTACTTTATAGGCATAAGTAAATGTAAATTGCCAATTTTCATTGAATTTGGTTGAATATTAAAGATTTTATAGCCCAAAATAGTAAAATTTTCAAGACCCTTTGTATGGGAGGTATATCAAATCTTGGTCCGATCTACCCAGTTTTTGGTCAGTTGCTTTATAGGCCTAATTAAATGTAAATTGCCAATTTTCATTGAATTTGTTTGAATATTAAAGATTTTATAGGCCAAAAAGCGCGACATTCTCAATACCCATTATATGGGAGGTATACCAAATCTTGGTCCGACCTATCCAATTTTTTGTCAGTTGCTCTTTAGGCCAATAATAAGCACATGTACCAAATTTCATTAACTTACGATAACTGCTTCTATTTTTGGCCGCTGTTTATATGAACTCGCGACATAGTGCATCGTAATATCAGATCAAAGCCGAAGATGGGGCCTATCGAATTCTTTTACAAAGAGAGAGTGAATTGAGAAAATATCCCAAGAGAGCGTTTGGAAAATTTTAAATTACACACAAAAGAGGAAACTATTAATCAAAAGAGGACTGAATTAAAATTGAAAAAAAAAACACAGAAAAAGAAAAAAACAAAATAGGAAGGAAAAATTGTGAAAAATAAAATCGTGTAAATAAACACACACAAAAAACGGCAGTCGATTACAAACGTACACTTACACACACAGAGAAAGTAGAATCACGGCGGCTATGATGAAAATCCCAAAAGCCGATAAACTTACGGCAGTTTACCAGGCTGCAAAATTTTCATACACACAATGAAGTGTGTAGTCGTAGTAGTATTTGTAGTCTTGACTGTAAGAAAGAAAAGCGAACGGCCATATTGGAAAATTTCCACTAAACAATTAACAAGAATAAATATCTTCGTGGCGCAACGAGATGGAGAGAGAGTGAATGAGAAAATATCCCAAGAGAGCTGGAAAATTTCCCAACTATTAATTGAGAGCGAGAGTTTTCGATTTGAGTGATAATATGCAAGTGGAAATGTGTCGGAAGTGTGATTGGTTGGCAAGTGCCTGTTTGAGGGGTGGAGCATAAAACAAAAGAGGATATTAGGAATAAAACAAAAGAGAGGTACGGGCAGTGGCACAGCATCCACTCAATTGTGTCTTCTTAGATGAGTACGTATGTGTGTGTGTGTGGTTCTGTCTTATTATGAGTACCAGAGTAAATGAATTTGTGTGTGGGCCATAGCATTAAGTGGGGGTTAAGAGAATGTGCATAATTTAGTACTTCATTACGATTACGAGCCCTGTGCTCTCGATACGTACGGCGGCGGCGGGATATCATTACCATATGATACTCTATAATTTGCGGAACACTCCAACGCCAACAACAAATACACCAATCTCAATTTACGAAACGGAGACAAAAAGTGACAATAGTACTGATTTGCAGCTGCAGTAATAGTAGAGGTTTGGAGCACACGGTGTCAGAACCACTGACAGCTATGACAATAAACCAATGGACTCTATCGCAGCAACCCCATTGTAATGTTTAAATGTACGTCGTGTACAATGCGGTCGTTAGTTGCCGCTTAATTTTGCAGCTTCATTTACTACGATATGAGTCTGGGCAATGACTGGCGCTGATTCTACTGCCCCAATCCTTTCGCCCACCTTCCCGAAAAAGGTTGTACTGTGTACGTGTGTGTGTGCGAGTTTATAGTGGTGGATATTATCTGATTTTTTCATTCCTTACTTTTTGTTTGTTTGTGTTCGTTTAATTTCCGTATTCCGTAATAGAGCTACTAGAACGTGGAGCTACTAGAACGCAATGACGATGCTGCTGCTGATGATGATGCAAATATCTACAGTCATTTACTCTTAGAATGACAGCCATTTATGGCAATTAACACTTTAGCTCTTTATTACGGTCGAATGATTATAACCAGCAAACTGAACGAAAGAAGCAAAAAACGAAAATACGTTTATTCACAAAATCAGGTGAAAAAGGGAAACAATAATAGAAATCTATTGAAGATTGACGTTTTATATTTAGTTATCTTGGAATAATGATTTGTTCTGGATTTTTTATGCGGAATTTTTTATAATTGTTTGTATTCAAAATACCAACTGGAAAATATAATTGCAATGATATGTTGTTTAAAGAGAGGTCGAGACCTCTAGAGGATTTAGTACCTATAATTTTGGGGGATGCAAAATTACTTGGCGAAAATATTAAGAATCCAACATTTGCAGGCTGCTATTGCAGATTATTTTTGACGTATCCAATCGAATGAAGAACATTTTGTTCTCAATTTATCACGAGTCCTTGTGCGTCTTTTTCGGTATTATTTTATTGAACTGTAATCTAAATACCAACATAAATTCTAATTACAATTAAGATAGGCAAGAAATCGAAATGTTGTCATCGTGCTTTTCTATTTTTACACGATCCTTGCTCAGAAGGCCTCATATCTACGAACAGTAATAAATTTCGAATAAATTGTGCATTATGAAGAACTTTAGGATTCGTCTGAAGTATATAGAAACAAATATATCGGCGGAGACATATCCGGATCCCGTCGACTCTTCGACATGAACTTAAGTATTACCAGTGATAAAAAACATCACGACAGAATAATAAAATTTATTTAAACATACTCACAATTTTCCACGGCAAATTAATATCTGTAAAAAAATTATAATACAATTAAAATTGACATTGTATCTTCAAGAGCAATTAAAAAAATCTTTGTTTTTTTTATAATCCTAAGTTCCCAAAAACTCAAGCACAGCATTTTTATCAGTTCCGCACCAGTATTACAACAAACTAAGCTGTCTACAATATTCTTAATAATACATAGTAACAAGTAATGTGGCTATGTTCACACGAGAAGACAGGTGACAGTAGTTGATTCGACCCTTGGAATATTGACAGATCGATGACCAATCTAAATAGCCTTTCTAAGTATTTTGTCAGACTTCATTTTACGTGTAAAATATGTGATATTCTGAATATAATAAAGGCCTTTAAAAAATCTGACAAAAATAAAGTTTTCGGTTCTTTGCACCCGGACCTTCATGTAAAATTTCAAAGCTATCGGCGCGACATTTCCGCCCCTTGTGGGGTAATATTAATACTAAACAATATGATAACACATTCCACATTGAAATACAAAAAAAGGGGGGAAAAATATTATTGGTACCTATCAATTTATATGTCAACCAATCCTCTTAGATATATCAAATATCGGGCCAATGTTCAGATATATATATATGCAGCACATGATAGGTCTATTATCACTACACTATACACTGATGTTGGCTTTGTGAGGGGGTACCATCTATGGTTAGTATAAATATAGTCCCGATAAGTCCCATCCTCCAACATTATACAGACTTAGTTAAAATATTTGGTTGTGCCAAATTAGGTTTAAATCGGAAGATCTACCGATATTTCCTATCTTCGAACTTAACCTAAAATATTACAATGTCCAAAGACATTTGTATATCGACTCCAAATTGTATGAAAGGGATATGGTCCAAAAAGATGAGGCAAATTTTTGTGGCAGCAAAGTGTATGTATAAATACGAGGACCAACGAGAACCAAAAATATATACTTTTAGCTAAATCGATTAAAAATACAAAAATTTTGAAGGAACGGTTAATGGGAACTATCCTAAAATGCTATTCTAGTTTAAGTAATTTAATTTGTTAACCGACTTTAGACGGAGTTTCCCTATATTACGAAACGTACATACATAATAATCCGGAGTTCGCTCTCCCTACATTATGGGAAGTTGGCCCCCTTGTTCACCGGGTTAGAGTGGAAACTATCGAAAAAAGTGACTACCTATGGGGCAAAGGGAAGCACAAATTTAATATGCACTCCAACTTCTGGTGTGAACAAAAAGGGAAACACCATTGATCAGATTTTCACTCTGCGCCAGATCATTGAAAAACCCATGAAAAACACATCAACACATTCCACCTATTTGTCGACTATAAAGCCGCATTCAACAGCCTTATCCGTTCAGAGGTGTTTAAAGCCATGACTGCGTTTGGCATTCCTGCAAAATCAATACGACTATGCAGGATAACTTTAACTGGTACAATGTCAGCAGTTAATGTAGGAAAGGACCTCTCGGAGCCCTTCAATACCGAACGAGGATTCAGACAAGGTGACAGTTTGTCGTGTGACCTGTTCAACATCCTGCTGGAAAAGGTCATACGAGATGCAAATGTGAACAGAAATGACACTCTGTACACCAAACAGCATATGTTACTCGCCTACGCCGACGACATCGGACCAACTGTGGAACTTAAAACTACAGCTTCGAGGTAGTGAAAGATTTTATATACCTCGTTACCGCCATAAACAAAACTAACTAATAACATCAGCTTTGACATCCGGAGGAGAATAGTGTTGGCCAACAGATGCTACTATGATCTGAATAAGCAACTCAAAAACAAGGCCACCTCTCCCAAGACCAAACTCACACTCTACAAGACGCGGATCTGAAGCATACTTGCGCAAGCTGATGAGACAGCTCTCGGAGTGTTTAAGAGAAAATTTCTCCGGAATATCTATGGACTGATCTGCGTCGATGGTGAATATCGCCGTCGAATTAACCATGAGCTATTCTCAGACATCGACAAAGTCAGACGAATCGAGCTGCAGCGACTACGTTGGCTAGGCCATCTTGTGAGAATGGATGAAGATGCCCCAGCTCAAAAGGCATATAAAAGCGAGCCAGGAAAGATGGAAAGATTAAACAGCATCTCGAAAAATGGTCTTTCAAATTGGATGAGATGCGTACATGACCGACGGGCCTGGAAATCTATTTAAAGCTCGGCTTATGAAACAACCGTTCTTTCCTAAGACTTACTTAGTTGTCTTTGACTGGACTTTTATATGGAGGCTTTCTTACTGTAAATTCTATGCTAGTAGGTTTTTTTGTGCTCTGAGAAAATATGGCTAAAATCGTCAAAATATTAAAGAAAAATAGGAGGATCCTTTATATATGGGCTATTTTAAATTATCGATCAACATAGATTATTTTAATGAAATGCTAAATTACAGGCATTTAGGTAGAAAATGTGGCTAACACCTTTAGAAGGACGAAAATGAGCTGTCAGCTTTAGATGGGAGCTATGTGAAAATATCGACCTACATCAAAAATTGTCTGCAAAAACTGTTGTTCACTTTCCAAAGAAATAATATCCAAATTACATTAACAATACCAAAAAATGGTATAGAACGTTTATATGGGAGCTACGTAAAAACGTGGACCTTATTGAATATTTTCAGCAAAGATGTATGTTTCCCTTCAAGAAACTGAAATACGAATTTACAGTACCTTCGATTTGAAAATGTGGCTAGGATCTTCATATGGGAACTATACTAGAGTCATGACTTTTGTCGAACACCGAACCCCGTGCATTTTGATGAAATTTTAAATAAGATAAAATAAAATCGTATAAAAGAATCTCAGGTCCAAAATCTTTTAATTTTTTTATTTATGAGAGTTCATCAAATATTTTTAATTCCTTTTGAGCTACTATAAGCAAATACATAATTAATAATTAATAATGGTATTAATTTTGTTGGTGGCTTTGTGCCCTAAGACATAATTACATATATAACGCAATAAGTTTTGTCAACTTTTATAGAAACATAAAATCGTTTATTTTGAATGTGATTTAAGTCCACATTCAAAATAAACGACTCAATTCTGCCCCATATCAAATCTCATTTCAATTGGTCATATATTTAATATAAACTTTGTATGGGCAGTCATATTTTAATCGACTCAAAAAGTGATTCTAATAGCCCTGACAGATGACAGCCTTAATTTGCTTTAAAAGTCCTAAGTCAAATTTATTTGTACAATAATTTTTAATGTGTATTAAGACTGTCGTCTGCCAAGGGTGTAAGTAGATACATCTTCAGAAGCAATTACTTCATTTCTCATGTCAAATACCATGTCACATTATCCAATTACAAACTATGTCCTATATTTGAATTAATAATGTCTAAACTCAACCTCTTTTATAATCCTTTCTATTTCAATTTTATACTACAAAAAATATATCTTTAAATGAAAAATGTAAGATTGTGTTTGCAATAATAAATTGTATCTATAAATAATTAAATTAGCATTTAACAAAAATAATAAAAATGGTTAATTCATTAAATACATGTATTTACTGGAGAATTCATACATACATAAATATATTTGCACACTTTCTAAACTATGCCCATGGGCGATGGCATGAATATTGCAAATCTAAAAATTTATAGTTTTACAACAATAACAGCAACACAAAAAGCAAACAGTAGTAACAGCAACAAGACCTAGTTCATGAAGTATTATGACCCAACAATTGTTTTTAGCATCATAATGGCTTATATGGACAACACATCACATCCCACCCACTCACACTTTATCCATAGATCCTATTAACGCAGTCAGTTAGAATCAGCTAGGCTCTAACATCACCATTACCACCATCATCATCAATTCACTTTTGTGTTGGTCTGTAAGTGTGTGTGTGTGTTGGCTCAACTCTCGAACAAATGTTCCACCAACACTCTGGACGTTTAGCAAAATTCAATATCGTGCATAATTAATTGCAATTAGCACGTTTTTGTTTTCGTTTAGTTCAGGATACACAAAATCGCACAAAAAAACGAATTGAGCTGGCCGGCCCTCCAAAAAACACACACTCACATTTCGGTGTAATGAGTTGGTGCGTTATTAGTGTTGTAACCTAAACGTTTCGGCCATTTTCCACCAAATACTACCCCGCCCGCCCGTCCGTCCTGCTCCATTTCGGCCAGCCATTGAATTTAGCCATCTAATCAAGCAAGTTTGTTTGCAATGTAAAGGTTGTTGTGGTTGGTAGTGTAGGTGGTGGGTGGGTCGGTATGGGTGTGCGATGCGGTGTGGGTCTGTTTTGACTGGCCTCAAGTGGTCGCTGTAAAAACGCGAAAATCACGTTTTGTAAAAATGTTCTATGTTCAAATGAAGCGAAACTCTAGCGCTAAATGTCGATGGACATTAGCATGTAAATTGTAGGTGGAGGTGTTTGAATGACTAAATGAGCACGGTTTGCAGGTCAGATACAGTAATTGGGGTGGTATATTATAACTCACCTGAAAACAATAGAATTGAATGTAGTAATTTGTAATACCCTCCACCACCTCACACCTGCAACACCACAAACTATACGACTAAGATGATAGGCCTTGAAAAAATATTTTTTAAAAAATCCACGCCTATGATGATAGGCCTTGAAAAAATATTTTTGAAAAAATCCACGCCTATGATGATAGGCCTTGAAAAAATATTTTTTAAAAAATCCACGCCTATGATGATAGGCCTTGAAAAAATATTTTTTAAAAAATCCACGCCTATGATGATAGGCCTTGAAAAAATATTTTTTAAAAAATCCACGCCTATGATGATAGGCCTTGAATATTTTTTAAAAAATCCACGCCTATGATGATAGGCCTTGAAAAAAAAAAATATTTTTTAAAAAATCCACGCCTATGATGATAGGCCTTGAAAAAATATTTTTTAAAAAATCCACGCCTATGATGACAGGCCTTGAAAAAATATTCTTTAAAAAATCCACGCCTATGATGACAGGCCTTGAAAAAATATTCTTTAAAAAATCCACGCCTATGATGACAGGCCTTGAAAAAATATTCTTTAAAAAATCCACGCCTATGATGACAGGCCTTG
>NW_026883330.1:0-49330 GCF_032173495.1 Musca vetustissima | reverse complement strand
TGAAGTTATTAGGTGTGTGGAGGATGACACATCATTCCGTATTTTGACTAGTCAAAAAGGGACGGGTTGACTCTATGGTTGAGCGCTCACATTGTCATGGTGATATACTTAGAGGTAGTACTTCTGGGGAGATTCGATTTTATCCGACATGTAGACTACAACTTTAATAGAAAGTTTTTTTTATCGAATACGGTAGGACCTTGCGAATGAGAGTTGGTCTTTTCCAGGATGTTAGGCTCTTGATCAACCAGCAGCTGATCGGGCCTATCATTGGTAGATCAGATATGGCATTTCGTCACACTAGATGGAAAGGTTAAGGCTCAGGAAAAGAAAAATACTATCCTCTTGTCTGAGGTTGCGCCCTATTCTGTTGGAAAGGCTAAGATTGATAGGATTGATGTTTTCAAGTCTAGGTGTGGTCTTGCATTCTTGGATAGGTTTGTAGAGAATAGCGGCAGACGCAGCCCACCCTACAATGAATGAGTCGGGCTTCCTCCATCACACCCTAGTTAGTTTAAGTTAGTATTTAAGTATTGTAAATACATTTTCGTATCGATTGCACGCTCAATGTAGTGTACAGGTAGTCTCTTTTTTACATGCTAGATCGACTGTACGTTCCGCAATGTTTTGTAGAATTGAAAACTAAAGAAATTACAGGGGATCAGGTCTAGGGAATACGTTTGCTATGTCACAAGATTCAAACTCATAGCTCCTAAGCAAAATCCGTGTTTTGACATAGCCTTACCGTCCAATTTCGATACTTTCAAAATTTTGTCAAATTGACAAAAATTGTCATTTCGGCTCCTTGGAGTGCAAAAAAAATATTTGCAGAACATTTTCGATATAGATCCATGTTTTTATACAACATTGTGAAGTGACTGTAATTGGGTATTCTGAATTCCTGTTTTCCTAGAAAATGTTAAATATAGCTTGATGTTCTTAAATAACCACCAGGAATTTTTTGGTTTTTTTTTTTTTGTAGCCAATTTTTCTAAACTTAAATAGTGTTGTTACATTTATCCCAACGTTTTGTCAAAATAAAATCTTATAATAAACAAATTACTGATATGACCATGAACATGGTTATTATTAGGAATGAAATGAAAGTATTTAATTGGTAATGAAGGTCACCTCAATTACACATTCCCAACTTGTGCACATAGAAAGCCTACAAAAGTATCGATCAATTACAACAAATAGTAAAGTTTTGCACATTATAAGTGATGAAGGGAGATAATTTATTGACAGCCATGTAATTGATACGCAATGAAACAAAATCAAAATATATCCAAACAATTTCGCCTGTATAACAAAATAAAATAAAAACTATGCAAAGGTCACCAAGAAAGTAGGCTAAACAATTTATCAATAATTACCAAAAAGCCTCCGGCTATATCAAATATGGAATAATTGATTGATAAATTACTTCGCTTACAGGAGTGACGGGAATATGAACTAATAAGACCAATCAAATCAAAACATTTCAATAAACTGAAATTATGTGCAGATTTGTAATAAATCGATTATAACGAATAATCGATCAATAACCCAATACCCACCAGAGCAGAGCGAAGCGAACAATTATAAGTGTGTAAATGCTCAATTAATAAGCCATTAAATCGCATTTCATTTATGCAAAATCTACGCTAATTTTGCTTCAACGAAAAAAATAAACGACACATGCAAACAAAACAAAAACACAGCTCGTGAGTGTAAAAAAGCTATTTTAAGCATCACACATTTCAAATGGCTTAGCAATTCATATTTCATCTATTTATGCAGTAGTGGCCAGCCAGCCAGTCAGCAGCCACAATCGACAGATAGTCGAGTCGATAATGTGCCAAAAAGTCTGTTTGCAATTATTTATGGGCTCAAGATTATTAGCTGATAAATTGGATAGCCAATATAGTTGACAAAAGGATAAAAACACTCAGACGAAAATACTGATGTGTACAATATCATATAAAGTTCGACACATTTCGATTTAGAATTTATTTACGGCTATTATTGTTAGCCAAATGAAATTGAAATTTGAATGAGTATACTATAAACAAATCGCCGGGAATATTTAATCTACATCGACGTATGTGGGGATTCAGTTCAGAATGGAAAGTAGTATAGTCCAACTATGTAATAACCTACACTACTACCTCTAGTCTTTAGATTTCTGTGGAGTTAAATACCGAGTCTACAAAAATTCTTGTTGGATCTTTCATATTTGCAATCTGTAACTTCTCTGGACCATGTTTTCCCCAGGGAACACATAAAAACCCAAGGTATTTTAAAGAGTGTGGCCAAAATATAACCACACCTGATTGGATTCTGATAGACCAAGATTTAGTGGGTTACATGTTTAAAGTATTTTATAATATGTTCCGTCAATATTATTAAATTCAATATTAGGCGAAAGGAACGTCCGATTTCAACCAAACCTTGCACCAAATATTAGATTATGTTCGAAGATTGGCCCACTCCTTCTGGTATCTCCTCCGCAAATGGTTAAAACTTCTATATTTATAAATCCAATATAAGGCGAATGGAATTAGAAGCAAACTTTGAACAACCTATTATCTTTACCAAGCCTGGATCAAGTCCAAAGATAGGAACCATTGACCCACTCCTTTTGGTACCTTCCCCACAAAATTTCAAAATTTTCAATATTGTTAAATTCACTTTTAGGCGAAAGGAATGCCCGATTTGAACCAAACTTTCCACATTATATTCTCTATTCTCCTTCTGGTATCTCCTCCACAAATGGTTAAAATTTCAATATTTAGAAATTCCGATAAGTCAGATTTTAACCAAACATTGCACAACCTATTATTTTACCAAGCATTGATCAAATCCGAAGATGGGACCTATTGATCCACTACTTCTGGTACCTCCCCCACAAAGGGTCAATATTTTATAAATTTGTAAATTAAATTTGAAGGGAATTGAAAGCCGACAACAACATTAACTCTGAACAATAAATTCGAAACCTCTATGAATTACCGAAGATCCCCGCAAGCCATATTAAGTTCCTACATCTAGCTCAGGTTCGTATAGACTAATTTACAAAAAAAGGAAACAGAATATCCTATTCTAAATGAATGGCCCCCATGGGCCATACATGAGTGTCAAATTTCACATAATTTAAAAACCGTGTGCATTTTTTAAAAAAATACATGAGATCGAGTAGATTTCGTAAATCTAAACGTACCTTATCTGATTCAACCTTAAATCGTTTCAAATATGGATGTTATTTTATGGGTTATAATATAAATTCTAAGATCACATCTTCCCAATATATTATGTGGTGTAGGATTTTTTATAGTTCTTCAGTTTTGGTTCTTTCCATACAGCGGATGCCTCATATAATATTTTCACAATCTAATAGTAGTATTTTAATTTTGACTTTAATGAATCATCCAGGCCCTCATATTTTCTTCTCTTTTATTTATTGATACATTAATTTTCGACTTGTTAGACGTTTCATTACCTTTATTATTTAATAAATACCTAGGATGTACTATACCAAAAACCACATACACGAACATACAATATTTCTAGATTTACACTATTGACCCATGTACATGTGTGTATGTACATTCATACATATTTTATATTATCACCTCAACTACATATTTTACCTGCGACGGCTCATTAATACGACGAAGCGTTAAAAGCAATCAAATTTATGCTGCCAGACTTTTTGGCAAATGTTCATCATCGCTCGGCATCGCCATCCCCCATCATATCTCATCAACAAAGCGTCAATCAAATTAGCGATGAGTTTGCAGAACGAATAACAACAACACATACCAGCAAATTCATAACTGAACATTTCAATTACCAAAGTATTTAGTGTTCGGCGCATTCAAATGAGAAGACATGATACTTGCACTGATATGCCATCCGACTGGCTGACATCTGAAGACAAACGAGTGTAACCAATAGCTAGATATAAATCTTTATGAATTAAATTGAGAGAATCGAGCAATTGATCACGCCATGCCGAATCTTGTGATTGTTGTTTGAGTAAATGAATGTCGAATATGATAATTTGCTTGTAGAAGTGCAATAAAGAAGAGGATTTAATTGTTTAATTTGATCTATGAAGAATATGATCAAGAGACTATGCTAAAACAGAACTAAAACCGAATTTGTGGGAAAATATATTATTTCTATAAAATACCTATGTAAACCGTTTATACCAAAATAATGTATGATCTGCAACAATCCAACTTCAGCCTGTGATACCAGAGAACATCATTATCATCATTATAGCTTCCTTATGCGTCACAATTGGTGCTCTTATATTCACCACATGGCATGTGCTTACACTTGCTCTCCTTAACAAATTATGCTTCCAAAGCCTTACATGAAGCAAGGCTGCCTGTAAAGATGACCAGATTGCCAAAAACCATCCTCCGCAGCAATTTTAAGCGCTTTGATTGCATAAAGCTTTTGTCGAATATGGACGAGGGTTATTGTCCAACTTAAAGAGGAACTTGCCATTGTTAGGAACATTATAGATACCACAACCTGTGGTATCACATCCTATCGTTTCTATTGAAAAAAAAAAAATATTCAACTAATAAAAATAGTAGGGGAGAGGGGGGCACCTTTGAACGTGGGGCACCTTTGAACAGCGCTCATAAAATCTTGGTTTAAAATTTTTCCGACCCGCAACCACATTTTTGTATATGGCAATCCTGTTCTCTATCTGCGTAAACCACTTTGACTATTTTTTTAAGTTGTCGACAAATTGTGCATGGGTGACCATGTTTTTGCAGTGTAATTGTAAACTTTTATTCATTTGGTTGTAAGGGCGCAGGAAGAATTCTGTGATAGTTTTCTTTCGTGAAACAAATTTTTTGCATTCCAACAACCATTTCAAACATAACTAATGTAATTTCTTTCATACATATTTATTAAAAAAAAAGTTATTATAAATTTCCCTAAAATGCCATGGGTGGGGCACCTTTGAACATGCCCATTAAACTCGAGTAAAAAACGGAGTTTTCAACTTTTGGCTTCAATTTCTCAAAATTTTAAATGGGCTAATAAGATTACGAAATTAACTGTATTTTTCAACATATTAATTTTCGTTTTTAAGTCATTTTATGTTTTAATAAATTTTGATCTAAATTTTTTAAATTTTGAAATTTTTTTATATATTTGTTAATGAATAAATGCATTTCTGATATGTATGAATAAAATACATACATATTTGAACATAAACACAGTAAAAAACCATGTCATTCAAAAATGCTAACCCTTGTTCAAAGCTGCCCCCCTGGGGGGGCAGTTTTGAACACTTTGACTTCGTCCACTAAAACAACAATAAAATATATTTATCAAGCTTAAAGTACGTCATATGTATATTCATTTTAAAGGTTACATATGTACCTATTAGTTAAAATTTAAAAGAAACCAAAAATTATAGAATAAAAAATTTTATAAGGCTTGAAAGAAAAAAGTGTTCAATGGTGCCCCCCTCTCCCCTACTACATATCACAGTTGTTTCATAAAAGGTATTAGACTCGTTCTGATTGTAACCTTATACACCTAATTCTGTTTTTACACGAATTTGAAATAACACGAGTAAATACGAAAAAATATTTATATTTTTACACGACATAATTTGAAACAACACGAATACAAAAAAAAAACTAAATTGCTTTTTTTACATGAACTATTTATTTATTGAAGAAAATTCTGGAATGCTTTTGCTCAAACATCCCTGCATTAATTAGAGTAACAACCCTGCATGGCATGAATTTCTGATATGGCAACATTTTATATAATTCTGGTGTGTGTTCTGAGTTATGTCTATGTATGCGTAATTTTTGTTTTACGGGAAATGCGGGATTCCCCGAATTATTGAAAAATTAGGTAGTCATTTTGAACAACATGATCATGACGAGGAACGAGCTGCCAAATTTCAACGTGAACTGAAATCATTAATGGCATCTTACAGAGAGTTTATAATGGGTTAACGCGAAATAAAACTGAATCCCAACACAGTCGGCTAGAAATGATAATGATCAACAAAATCATTCCAGTGATGGCAGTGATATTGTAGTCTTTCCCAAACGTTTACGTTTATTATCAGACAGTGACAATAAATAAAATTGTTTAATGTTTAAATTTTTCTTATGGTTGTACTTTATGCTATTTAAGTTTTTTGGCAATGAATTTCTGGTATTATTTTTTTTATGAAATCTAAATTTTAATTTATTTTATTATAATTTAGTTTATTTAATAAATTTAAACGAAAATAAATTCTTAAAATAACTACAACAATATTTTTTTTATCTTATTTAGTCTAATATCATTTTTTTAAGGTCTAGAACCAATCTATTATTTTTGTGCTTGGCCAGTATCTTTTTTTACACGATTTTTTTTTACACGAATTTCTCGGGAACCATTCTATCGTGTAAAAACAGAATTAGGTGTATTGATAAAAAAAAAACAGCTTTGAATCACATAAGATAAGCAGCTACCTTGGTGAATGACATTGGTCACCTCTATCTCCTCATTACCCAATCGAAGGATTCTCTTAGATGGAAGGTTGACAATCTTTGGGTTAACTTTATTTTCCTTCAGAATCTTCTCCAAAATTTCAATCTTTTACTTAAAGTTTATGGTCCTATCTCTTGACATTAGTTTTGCATATAATTGTTGACTTTCGGCAAGGCTACAGGATTCCGTTGAGTGACTATTTCTAAAGGCAAAAGTCCTGCTATGTAGGTGTTATTCTTATTCAGATGATCTACTAAAAATTCCTTAAGTGCGAGGTGAATACGTTTCATAAACACCGAAATACACAAATTGCTGCAAATCTCTATTTGATTTGGGAGTAGGAACTATTTTTATTATTCCCCCCTGATTTCTTCAAGTTTTAATATGTCCTGCAGAGTCCTTAACATTTCGTACCATATTTTGCCATGTGCACCAGCAGAACCCTTCAAATTCAAATGCACCTATTTCTATATCATCCTCCTCTTCAACCTCATCTTTTGTTGTAACCATGGATTTATTATCAGGAACCTGATTCTTGAGGTGACATAAGTAATTCATGTCATTGTCATAATTCTTTAGGAATCATTCTTACTTTACCATTGGCATTATCTTTACATTGAAGCATTCGCCCGCCAAAAATTTTGTTTTTGTTTGTTTTCAAATTTCTTCGAAGCTTTAGGAAAAATAATTGTGATGTACCTTTGAGAACTGACTTACCGCCGAATGACCAGTTTTCGGGCTTAAACGCAATGATCCATGATCAACGGGCAACATTCTTTGACCGACTGTACAAGTGTCTATCTCGATGTTTATGCTTTCGTACTATTATTAGACCCCGTCTAATAAGATGGCTGAAAATATTGTATCTTCCAATTCTACTAACAAAATTTGGCTTATTTCATATAATAAATGTTATTAGGTAATTAGAATTGTATCTAAAATATTTGGCTCCTCTGTTTGGAATAGTAGTACCCCCTCAATATTCTGTAAATTCGCATGACGAGCAATCCGCACTTTCTTGCCTGTTTATTTAGATCTACTTACCAGTCGCTGTTGCTTCTCGGTAGCGAAATTGACCATTCTGGAGAGAAAAGATATCGTAAAATATTTGGCATATTATACAGGTTTGATATAAATCACTTGCTCTGAATAGGCCAAGTTTCCTGCATTAGTCCAATATGTATATTACTTTTATGTATTTTATCAATCGGAGCCTCTATTACTGCGATACAGTTGTATTCGGGTGGACTCAATTATCCCCCCTTTAGCCTGGGGTGTCTCCCCTCCGTCCACAGAAAAAAATTATTTAGTTTTTGCCATATAGTACAAGTACTTCGCATCGTATACAAGTAAAACTTCTTAAAACCATGAGAAAGCCACTATTTTTCCAAAAAATGTAAATATTTCATTAATGACATAATTATTTCCTTCGCTCTATTATACCACTATTTGCGCTCATTTGTCCTCTCTCTTTCTCTCTCTCTCTCTCTCTCTCTCTCTTTGGACAGCACCATTCATTGCTCGGCTGTGTTTTGTTTTGGTAGCGTGTTTGTTATTCATGCAACCGTTTATTTGACTCCTTTTTCTGTTGCTATCATTCGACGACTTTCCACTCACTCGATTGTGACTAGATTTGCATTCCATTGTTTCTTTATTTCAAACACTCTGGTGTTGCAAAATTCGCATGTGCATTTTCCAAATAATTTCGATATAACAAGAACAACAGCCGACGCAGAACTCGAACATGTATGTTGTAGTAAGAAAAGAGACAAAACATAACGAAAAATAAAACATAAAACCAAAATAGAAAAATTAAAACAACAAAGAAGAGATTCTGATTCATAGAAACACGCCATCACCATCAAACACATAAACTCCAAATTTTTTTTATCATTCTCTCCGACAACAAACCAGTATTTAAAGTTTTATGAATTGCTTTCATAAAATACAGAAATCCCGACATTATCAATACTTTCTGAACACTATTCATATAAAATGCGAATAATTTTTTTATGTCCATAAAGCCCTTATGTTATTCTTTTTTCTTTGGAAGACTTTCCAGTTATTTACAAGCAGTTTCTTGGGTTAATATTGTCCGTCTATTCGTCTGTTTACCATGAGACAAATTTATGGAAAGCGATTTATAGGAAAATTGATACACACTATTCGGTACGCCGCAATGTTAAAAATTTAATTTCAATCAGATATCCGTTCGGAATACATATAGAAGATATGGCTGCATCTGCACCAATTTCAACAAAACACAATAACGTCATTCAAGTCTTAAATTGATTCGTTGTTCAAAATTTCGTGTTAATCGGACAAACATTAGGAGTTTGGTGCAGCATTTATGTAAAATCGAACGAAAATATATATGGGAGATATATCTAAATCGGAACGAATCTTCACGAAACTTACCACGCATCTTTCTACACTCAATTCAGTAAAAACATTAGGAGTTTGGTGCAGCATTTATGTAAAATCGGACGAAAATATATATGGTAGCTATATTTAAATCTGAACGGATTTTCACGAAACTTAGCATGCATCTTTATAGACTAAATTCAGTACGTTATGCCAAATTTCATGGAAATCGAAGAATATATAGGGTCTTTGGTTTACCATTTACCTTTAATCAGACGAAAATATATATATGGGAGCTATATCTAAATCTGAACCGATTTTCACGAAACTTAATAGATACCATTCTAGGCTTAATTCAGCACGCTGCACTATAGGTAATTTGCCCTGTTTTGAGAAAAAAATTAATAACAGCGGTGTTAAACGATTTTTTGACTTTTTAAATGATTTATATGTACAAGAAAGATAAAACGCAGATTTCCACAGTAGAAACCGGATATAACGAACAACGGTTATAAGCAACTACACATATAACGAACAAAGCTAATTCTTTTTCAGATATTTTCATTAGTTTTCTTAAACACAACAAACGGTTGAAAACTATTAGGGTAGTGTGTTAAAAATATTTCGACCCCGCGATCAGATTTTTAAAGGAATAATTATTACAATGTTGTATGTTTTTGCAGAATGCATTAATAGTAATTAATTCAGTACCCATTTTTACTCTTTGATGTTATTAATATGTAAAAGTGAGATCAAACCAAGTTTACTACAGTCGAACACGATTATAGTAAACCCTGGTTATACTGAACAACATTTTTTCGTATGTATTTTTTTATTTTTAATCAATGCTGAAAAAATCAATTTTTGGTGGTTTATATTCTAAGGGAAACCCAAGCCCACCATTTCCTCTTTTGCACTTTTAAGATTTTTTCTCATAATCTTTACTTCAACAACCTATTTGCGGTTTACGAGTCTTGTTATTTATTTTGTAATCAAAATTCGAGTGCATTCGTTTTTTTCGCGGAAAAGTTCTATCTTCCTATGACATTTGGTCCATTTTGACAAATGCATGCAAAATTACCTAATTTCCTTTCTTAAGTTGACGCATTTTTCGTCCATATTGCTGTTATTGCCACGTTTACGTGCGGGGACGTTGTAAATAACAATATGTTTATTTGCTTTTATTTCTTTCATCGAACCAAATATCGAAAATTTTATTGTTTTTTATTCTGAAGTTCTCTACAAAAAACGGATATATCTTGAAAAACGCAAAAAATCGCAATTTGAGACGTATTGGACTCGATTTAGGAAGCTTTCATTTATATATTACAGTTGTCAAAAGATCAGACAAATTTAAACATTTTAGTAAAAGTCTATCTAAAATGACTTATGTGTAAAAAATAAACACATTTATTTTATTATAGTCAACTATGTCAACTTTGAATCGCTACACAAACGTATTAACAAATATTATATATTTAATAAACAGCACACACCACCGCCAATACTCTCCATGTTTAATTTTTATGTTTATGATTTGTATTAAGCGGTTTCAAACGTTTTAAAATAAGCCTTAATTTTTAAAAATTTTTATTTCTTTAATTTTATTTTCAAAGTGTGGAGTTTGGCAACGATTTCCACCGCTTTAAAGACACATTTACGCAAAAAATCTTACAGAATCATAAATTTTGATATGTTTTCTTTTTATTGCCACCAAAAAATATATTATTTTCCAAAATTGAAAAAATTACTTTTTGCCTAAAAACAGTCCAAATTACCTATAGTGCGCTGTGCCAAATTTCGCAAATCGAAGGATATTTAGGGTCTTTGGTGCAACATTTACCTTAAATCGGGCGGAAATATATATATGGGAGCTTTATCTAAATCTCAACCGATTTGGCCCTTAGGCCAAACAAATGAGCTGTACCAAATTTCATCCAATTCGGATTATAAATGCGACCTGTACTTTGTTTACAATTTAACATAGACAAACAGACGGACGGACATGCATAGATCGACTTAGAATGTGATTCTTTGCATATTCTCAAAAGGAACCATGTGTCTATCTCGTTTTCTTTTGCCTGTTACAAACATATGCACAAAGACATAATACCCTGTACCACAGTGTGGTGAAGGGTATAATTAATAATGTTTAACCCTACGGTCATAGTTGTGTAGGGTATAATTATTATTGCCAATTATTCACACTTTGCAGAGGAGTTGAGGAACACCTAAATAAGATCCGAATAAAAAAATATCTAAAAAAGCTTAACCCATTCGAAAGCTATAACGAATTTACCATAATTGTTTTAGATAGATTATCATTTAAGCATGGATTTAAATATATATTATTTTAATGTATATATAATTTTGAGTTCCTACATCTAGATCAGATCCGTATAGACTAATTTAAAATAAAAAAACTCACGATAGTCCAATTTTTAATGAGTTACAGAGCTATATTTGGATGGGTACAAATGTATCACGGTTATTGATCTACGTAGGTAATAACTTTAAAAATTTATAAAAATTATGTATATGGAAAATATTTATATTTTTTCTTTAATTATGGGTGAAAATATTTCAACAATGATTCCTCAAAATTTGATCCAAATATCTCCACTATTGAAAATGTTACAGCATTTTTATTCGAAAAAAGGTACAAATGTACCCGGCTATTGACTGTAGGATTAAAGTCTCCCGGTTTCATGTAAATGGCGCACTACGTTTTTCAAGATGATCCGAAATACAAAAACGTTTGTTGTATTTTGTTAAAATCGGTTCGGACTTATATAAAACTCCCATATACATATATTTTTGTCGGACTTTGGCCTTACTGATTGTGGTTGTGGTTGATAGGTTGCTTTTATCATCAGTTTTAGTTTGATTTCCTATCATGTGAAGATACCGTTTCCTAAGGACTTCGGAACAGTTTTATTGACCTCTATAAGTGCACTGACAGGTCATTTTTATTTTCGCATGTTTCCTATCATGTGAAGATACCGTTTCCTAAGGACTTCGGAACAGTTTTATTGACCTCTATAAGTGCACTGACAGGTCATTTTTATTTTCGCATGTTTCACAGACCAATTCTTCTTGCTGGACCATATTTTCAGTTTTTAAAAAATGTATTACTATTTGTTATTTTTTATTGTGAGCTGAGCTGTCCATCTTCATAAAATTTCATCTAAAGACAATTCATAATATATTTGTCATTATTGATAAATATCCGATCGAAGAAAAGATACTACTTATTTCGCACAAGTGCATTCAAATGTGCGATTCTGCGATTTTATCTTGTCGCTACCGTTAAGAATTTTTGCACTTCATGTCGGAACAACGAAGAATATTCTCAAATGTCTGTCCAAACGTTTTTGGCTTTGGTTGGTTGACTGTAGTTCATTGTGAAGTTCACTAGCAAAATAGCCTAGCTATCTTTACATCTGTCTGTCGTGTCGTTCGTCTGTCTGTCCGTCCGCCTGTCTGTATTTTATTTAGTGGCATCTTTTACTAATCTAAAGTGTCTACGTAAATTCAAATTGTAAAAATAGCCGAATTTGATCTGCTGGTTAGACGCGTGTCTCAAATGTGCCAAAAACAATGACATCCGCATCGACAAAATGAAAATGTACAGTGTTCTCTAGCTGCTCGAAAAGAATGCCTATTAAATTAATCTCGTACAAGTTAAGATGTTTATATGTTGATGTGTGTGTGAGTGTGTGTTTCATTCGAACGAGTCATACCTTAAAAACAAAACAACATTCAGCAATTCCTTACACTATATAGTGAACCTATCCAATCGAAAAACCTTATCGATATTTTTAAGAAAATACGCCATATATTTGTTCTTGGCCAAATAAACTAAACAAATTAAAGACGTCACTTGTCCCGCCTTCATTTAAAAGTTAAAAAGACAAATTAAAAATAAAAAAACCGAATTTTAAAAATACCACTGAATATTTGTTTTGTCATTTTCGCCGCCAACACTCAAATGCATTTGTCAAGCACACATACACACAGATGCAGTCTGTTGTGGGTGTTTTCAACAAAAAAGTGCCAGTGGCAACCCAGCCACATTAATGCCCATACTTAGATTTGTTGTCCGTTTCCCTTTTCTTTCCCTTTTCTTTGTAGTTGATGTTGATTTTCGTTTTTTTTTCTTCAAATTAGACAAACCGATTAACATCCAGCGAAGCGAAGGTGTAAATCTGCTAAAGATAACCGCTAGTCATAATTGTACACTCAAGGAAAAATTTCTTCTAAGATGTTTGGTATTGAAAACAGATAAATGAGGGCTACTATATATATTTCTGGTCTAAGGAACACTAAGTGCTGCCTGGCGAGATTGGAAAGTTTGAAATTTGTAGCACACAGTAGGATTTGACGTACGACGTGTTGTGTTGTGCGAAAAAACACTCTCCGTCATGTGACATATCGAGACATAGGGGAACCCTTGGAGATTTTTCGCCAGTATACATGCGATAGAAAATGGCTGTTCTCATTTCATCCCGCTGGCCTCGATTGGTGCAAAAAACATTCTGAGAACATATGATCGCAATGCATCAAAACACGCTTAAAATATTGTCATAGGTCACGAATCATGGATCTATACGTATGGAACTTTGTATGGCTATCAAGCATAATTCGCCAGGTTACATATCGTGAGAAAGGGCATCCTTGGTCATTTCCTTCCCAGCATACATTCGATATTGCAGGAATTCTCTTAAGATCCGACAAAATTGGTCAATAGGTCAAACATAGGATCGTGTGGATGGGTGCTAATACGATCGTGGTGCTTCTATAGAAGCAAAAATGAGCTCCAACACGTCGGCTCAATCAACACCGACTGATTTGTATTTACCCACTGTAAGAAAAAAAAAATACATTGTCAATGATTTTCATCGCTAGAAGGTACCTCATCGGAGTGACAGTTTCTAACCAAGGGACTGTAATTTAGCTTTCATGAAATTTTTACATCAAATCTTCGATGTAGGTGCATGTTAGGACAATTGGATTGAGCACATGTAAATTTCACGGATGTTTGTCAGTGAACATTGGATACATAAGTTAACCTTTTGGTATAGCCCTCATAAACCGATATCGTCTCACCACACTGTGGTACAGGGTATTATGTCTTTGTGCATATGTTTGTAACAGGCAAAAGGAATCGAAATAGACCCATGGTTCATTTGAGAAAATTTGAGAAAATCGGTTCAGATTTAGATATAGCTCCCACATATAGTTTCGTCCGATTTTATGAAACTGATACACCAAAATCCCAATTTTGGTCTGATTGAGTAAAATTTTGCATAGCGAATGCTATTGAGAAAAAAAATGATGCGTGATAAGGTTTGTTGAAATCGGTTCAAATTTTGATATAGGTCTTATATATATATTTTCGTTCGATTTTATATAAATGGTGGTTACACGAAATTTGGATATTAATTTGAATAAAGAGTGATAACAAAAAACAAATGGTGTATGCAACGGTTACTCAATTAGGTCCATGTGTTTATATATAGCTCCCATACAAAATTTTACTCGATTTCATACAAATGGTACACCAAAGAATCCAAGTCTGTCCGTTTGACATGCAATTTTTCATTGATTTCAGAATGGTATGTGTATGAAGTTTTTTTTTTAATTGGTTCAAATATCTATGCAGATAGCACATTTAATTTCGCCCGATTCCATCTCAATAGTCCTCCAAAGATTCTATGTCTGTTCTATCTACAGGATATTGTAGATATTAACATGTCTTGCATGTACTCAAAGTGGTAAATGGTATCATATAGTCGGCCCCGTCCGACTTTTGATATTTCCTTACTAATTATTTATCTATTTAAGCATTTAGTCGGATTATCCAACCGAATTGACTACTGTTTCTTCCTAAAAAATATTCTATGTTGGTCCATGTTTTTACAACACCTCCTGATAGAAGGGGAAGTAATTTGGCATTGCTGGAGTGTATATTAAATTTGTCATTCTGATTTCAACACATCGAAATATTCACGGGAGATCCCATGAAGTATATATATTCTTGATCAGAATAAAATTCTATGTCGAATTATGTTCGTCTGTCGCAATATCTGAGATAGTTGGTATAGCACCCATATAACAGTACCCCAAAATGTCCCTAACAAAAATTATCAACATTGTCCCATGTTTCCCCATTGTCCATATTTTGATGGTTTTGGGCACATTTTTCAACCGAATTGGCTTTAATGGATTTTTTCAGGTACTCATGGGGTGGCAAATCTTCCTACTAAAAATTATCCATATTGGTTCACTTTTTAGGGAATCCCCTAATACGCTACAAGTTCGAACAAAGTTCGCTATAGTGAGGAGCTTGCTTCAACCAAATTTTTTGGATTTTCATTGAATAGGAAATCTCCCCACCAAACATGATCAATATTGGCTTAAGTTTCCGGGTAGCCTCCATATATTAGTTCATCCGTTATTCGGTATTTTGGGGGGTTTAGGCATTTTTTTCAACCGAATTCGCTCAAATTTGATTTACCAGACTCTGTCAAATCTTCCTACCAAAAATTATCAATGCCAGTTTACGGTTTGGTATAGCTTCCATAGAACGGCAACATCTCATTTTCGACATTTTTCAAGATTTTTGCGGCATTTTTCAACCAATACGGCTGTACTTTGGTATAGAGTTCTTGAATGTTGACTTATATACATATTTGTGCGGTGTGTTAAGTTGTCCAAATTTTGATATAATCCTATATAAAAGATCCGCTACTTTGTCCGTATTAATATATGATTTACCGAATTTTCTCATAGAAGTGGATACAAGTCTTGTTTATCTTTTTCCAACTAGAGCCTACTGAGCACCCCGAGTTTGACAACGTGAGGAGTGTGCTGCTTCCAACGAGACACCTCCCAGCAGATCTCAAAAAGAACGCTAAATCGTCCAAGCGTTGTGACCGGACGGAATAATGTTTAGGCTACTAAATAAACCTGGAGATGAGAAGTTAGCCATTCACATAGTTCCTGAATTCTGAAAGCCTAGGTAAAGGGTAAACCGTACATGCCAATATAACTTCTATAGCTAAGAAGCTTGATGATGATGGGTGTAAAAATTTTAGTCCGGTTTACGTTTTTAGTTGTTCGAATTTTCGACGTTTCAATAATTGTTTTTCAACTCCCATTCTTCAGTGACGCCTTTTAAGGGTACCCCCCTCCCCCCTTCTCTGTGTCAGAAATTTTTTTGATGTAATTCGAATCTACTCTAATTCTAGAATGTCCCTACAAAATTTCAAGTGAAAATCTCAAGAACTCTTGAAGATTTAGCCGATTTATTGTGTCAGCATCAAGTGACGGCAAGAGTGATTCTTAAACTTTAAACGCATTTTTCTCGAAGCAGTGTTTTACGAATGGCGGCAAATTTTGACACGTTTCTCTGGGAGTGTATAGCTCTCGTAGGAACCAATCGATTAAGATCTTTCTTATTTTTTTAACTTATCTTGTGGTCAAAAATAGGCGATTTTCCAAAAACAAAATCAATGTTCAACCATTTTGTTAATTGTTGTGCGAAGTCAATAATCCCAGTTCATACGAGAGCCAGACATGCACTCTTTCTAACACCGTTGGAATTTTCGGATGGCGATCTTCCAGTGTAGGTGTTATCATGCCCGCCGTCAAAAATAAGGACTTTTCTTTGATCACAAGAAAAAAACAACAACAAAAACAACCAGCCCATTTAAAATCTCAAAAATTAAAAATTAAGAAAGGGGGGGGGGGGTGGGTACCCTTAAATTGTATAAGTTCTGAATACGTGTTCATGTATTAGAATAATGCATCGAAACTCTTTCTATTATTTAATTTTTTTCGGCTGTAATCACATTATATTGAAACAACATAGTTTTTTTATACCCTGCAGAGGATGCATATCATCATAAAATCGTGTATTCATTGTTAATTGTGTAGTTGTTTCGTTTCTTCTTTTTTTTCTTAGTCAAGTTAGTCGTCGAATAACGAAGACAAACGTTTAGATTTCTATGTTCGTTGCCATGAATGGATTTCATTGCTAATTTGACAACCACCAAAAACACAAATCGACGAAAAACACAACAAAAAACAACATTTATGATTTATGTGCGATTCCCTGCAGCGATTTACAGAATTGTAATTGCATTTTAAGTTAGCCTTGAGCATAAGTTCTTCAGTATTTTATTGTAACAATAGAGCACAATTAAACAAAAATAAAAATAACTGCAATTATAAACAAGTTTAGTGCACTTGGATATCATATGAATGGAATAATGCTAACTCTGAAGATACCAGTGGTATATCCTAGGAAAAAATGCCTCCTAAGTGAGGGTAATTTCATATTCCGGGTTCTTTGAGGATGAAAAACATGTTATGAAATTTAAAACACAGAATTCCGAAATATGTAGAAACAATTTTCTTCTATATATAAAAATTAATTGCTGTTCGTTAGTCTCGCTAAAACTCGGGAACGGCTGAACGGATTTATCTGATCTTAGTCTTGAAATGTTCGTGGAAGTTCAGGGAAGGTTTAAAAGTTAAGAAAAAATCGAAAACCGCGAAAATTTTGCAAAATATATTATGCAGCCTATTTGCATTTCCACGAATTTAGATCGAGCTGTTTTGATAGCAGCACGTCGTAGTTGTTATTCTGAGGTATTTTGGGCGAAAATTGGTAGCGTATCATTCCTTTGAGCCTACATTTGTCAATTATTGAACATTTTCAAAATATTTATTTTTTTAATTGGATTGACATTGTATTGAAACAAATTTTGGGACAATACAAACAATAATTGAGAAGTATATCATTGAATGTACACGCGATCATTGTATGCACACGTTTTCCATAGAATGCACGTACATTTTGGGACTAATGCAAGGATGGAAAATCAGACATTCTGAATCGAGATCGTGGTCATTCAGGGTATCCTAAGATCCATGCCCTACATTAATTTGTTTGAAAATAATAATAATAATAATAGGAACATGTTGTTCCTTAAAGTACCTGAAATATAAAATCAGGTGGTTAAATGTCTAATCGTTTTTCAATACTTATAAGAAAAATATGTATCACAGATAAAACTATTTTCTTTTCAAAAACTACCATTAAGCTCAGCTGTAAAGAGAACAACTAACAAAAAAACCAGCAATATTAGAAAAAAATAGCATAATATTTAAATTGAAGGTTAAACAAAAACCTATCCTATTCGTATTGAACATGCCAACTACCGATAACACTCAGGTTGGAAAAAAAGGGGTAAGAACTTCAACATACCGAAAATTGAACGGGAAATATTTATGCCGTCTTTTTAAAACGTTAAGCTATAGTTAATAATTTCTGTCGACTCAATGAGAAAATTAGGTCAATGTCTTTATAATACCGAAAATGGGGTGAGACCTGTATATATTGCTATATCATAGCTTGGATATAAATGTGTCTCACTCTCAATATCCCGGAATGACATATTTTAGCTACTACAATCGGAGTGAAGATATATTAATTTTTGGTAGGAAGATTTGACCATTATATGGGTTCTATCCGGAAACTTGGACCCATATTGATAACTCTTTGTAAGGAGATTTTGTAAATATAAAATATAAAATTACAGCCAATTTGGTTGAAATACGTGACCAAACCCCCCAAAATACAGAATAGTGGACCAATATTGACAATTTTTAGTAGAATTCATGCTACCAAATAAAACAACCAATTACAGCTGATGAGGTTGAAAAACGTGTCCAAATCCTCAAAGGATCGTATAATGGGGAGTACCAATATATGGAAGCTTTTCGTAAGCTTTGGCAAATTTTGTTAGGAACATTTTCTACACTATGATCATCCGAAACATAAAATTACTGCCAAACACCGAATGTTTAGGGATTACCCGGATACTTGGGCCAATATTACAAATTTTAAGTAGAGAGATTTTCTGGGAACCGTGCCCAAGATCTTCAAAATATGGAATGTTTATTGCTACCGTTATATGGGCGGTACCCCTAAATATGTGCAAATATTAATAATACTTGGTATGAACACTTTCTGCTCAATTATAAACAATTCTGTTGAAAACCCCGTCAAATTTCTCATATTGCGAGGTACCGTAATATGGGAGCTACCCTTAATTCTGAACTAATATTGAACATTTTCAATACCAAATATCCTAGGAGTAGTAGCAATGTATGTGCAAATTTCAGAGCACAATCTATAATAGTGGAGGGTAAAAAGGTAACTTAACATTGGGTTATCGTTATGTGAATTATACATCAACAATATTGCTATGCAAGACAACGTTTGCCGGGCCCGCTAGTCTTTAATAAATTGACATTGGAACTCCTTCTTTCAGAATAATTTTTGGTTTTTATAGGGCCATAGACGCCTTTTAATAATAGTGGCTATAATTTCTCTCAAACACATTTTAACATTGAAGTTACTTTTATTGTGAAATATTTCCATAGAAAAATTATTGTCTTATAAAAAGAAATCTCTATCCACCCTCAGAAAAATATCAATAATTATTTTTTGTTTCAGAAAATGTATAAATACTGCCTTAAGAACATAACTTACTTTGGAGGACCCATCCCTCTTAGCATCTCTATTACCATCATATTCGTTAACTAACATATTTTTATTTTACATTTATTACAAATTTTTACATTCGTCATTCATTAACTTTTTTGAAAAAACACTGCAGGGCAAACTAAAAGAAAAAAACTTGGCAGTTGAACTGACATAGATTGCCAGATTTAAATGGTTATTCGACTGACCACCAAACAACGAATAGAATGAGAAGGCCATCAAGAAAACAACAACACGTGTGAAAAATCAATTTCTTAGAAAACGTTTTCTAGAAATCTCGTGCTTTTCTTAATGCTTACCTAAGATGCTAAATTTAACTAAACATTTCGTTTAATGATTTTTAACCCGGTCTTTTAATCATAGGGTTTAAAAAGGTGGGGGGGTTCTTTCACTTAGCAACGGCATAATTTTCTATTTAAAAGATTTTTTATAGTTACTTTTTTTCTTCGTTGGAATTGAAATTCCCACGTGAAAACGAAAGTTATCCGTTTTCTTTTATTTTGTTTAATTGAAATATGTATTCGTGTGGGTTTGTGTGTCTGTATGTGTTGCTGATGGGCCTGTTTTCTTGGCTGACCTTTAATTAACGTCAATTCTTTCCTGCCCTTTTTGGTTGGCCCCCAAACAATGGGTAGTTTTAGTCTATTTCCGATGGCCAACAGGTGTTAACATGGTCATTTGACATTTAATAGTTTTTTTAAACACAACAGTCGATGGGCGTTTTCTCTACATTCGTCATATTCGATGATTGCCAAAAAGAAAGATATGTTTCTGTACCAGTTTAACAAACAATGTGCTTTCAAAATAAGCTGTAGAAAAAGGGGCAATACCTGTTTTGGTATTTAAAGGATAACATTTTTAAAATAAATTATGGGATGTTTATTTCATAATAAAAAGAATGTTGTGCCGTAATAATTAATAAATAAATATTGACCAAATATATATCCTCAATAGCCTAACGCCATCTTTGAGGGTTTGAATCGAAGCTTGGATGGTAACATAGAACTTGTAACTTTGACAAGAGTGATTTTATTTATTAAATAAAAGGATAGGCTAATAAGTTCCCAAGCAGTATGAAATTCGGTTTGTAGATTTTGAAGCTGGGTTGTTAACATAAGGTCTATGTAACCTTGACAAGACAGATTTTATTTATTTAAAAAATGAGAGTCAAATAAATTCCCAAGTTGTATGAAATTCGGTTTGTAGATTTCTTTCGATCGTGATAGATGTCTAAAAGGCTTAATGAGCACTAATCATCAGCATATATAAGTTGAACCATTTACAGTGCATTATATTGTCTGAAAAAGGTTCCATAAGCATACGTGGCCCTATCCTTAAGCCTTGCACCAATTTACCTCCACCTCTTTATAACCTCTTACTAAAATCTTTAATTATTAAAGGTAACATTCCGACTTTCTGGAGATATTGCTTCATTATTCCTCTCCACAAATCTAGTAATACATTCTTTGTTGAAAACTATAGGTGTATAGTTTTTAGTTTCCCGGTGACTTTCTTACTTCACAGTTCAGACCATAATTTCACCTTTCCGTTATGAATTCATAAAAAGGTATATTTACAAGTACTAATGTTATGGAGTTTGTAACTCAGGTCCATAAGGATTTTCAAATAAAAAACAAATCGATGTTATAAAGGAATTATTTCATGCAAATATTGATCGGCCAACTTACAAAATAAAACTTAAACCTTAGAAAGTGGAAAGTGGAGCTGAACATTTATATGGTTACTATGTCATCCATAGATTTATATAGTATGTAGTTTTTTATGGTCCTTAGTACCAAAAGTACTTAACAACGTCGCACTGTGGTTCAGAAATCGTTTTTCCTGCAAAACCCATTTTTTCGTCGCCAATTTTTAACCAAACCGAATACTTACATACTAAGCTTGCTCAAGACAACACATTTGTTCCATAAGCCGAACTTAAAAAATATTTCCAGGTGCGTCAGTCTTGTGCGCAGCTATTCCAATTTAAAAGATCATGTTTCGAAATGTAGTCTTTCACTTGATTTTTACATCGACGTGAACCAGAAGTTGGTTCGCTTTTATATGCCTTTTGAGCTGAAGCATCCTCTTCCATTCGCACAACATGGCCTAGCCACCGTAGCCGCTGCAGCTCGATACGTATGATATGTCGCAGCAACGTATACAGGCGTACGTGTCTAATATGTCGATGTCCGAGCATAGATGGTAAAACTAGTGGTTCGTTCAATGGCGATGTTCATCGTCGACGAAGGTCGGCTCGTAGATCTTTCGGAGAAAATTTCTCTCAAGCACTCCAAGAGTTGCCCATGCGCAAGTACCCATGCTTCAGATCCATATACCTGCACGGATAGTATCAGTGTCATGTAGAGTGTAAGTTTGATATGGCGAGAGGTGGTCTTGTTCCTATATTCACATCAAAACTGATGTCATTAGTTTTATTTTTGGCGGTACAGAGGTATATAAAATCGTTAACTACCTTAGAGCTGTAGTTTTCAAGTTCCAAGAGTTCCTTTCAACGTTAACTGCTGACTTTGTGCCAGTTAAATTTATCCTGCATAGCCGTATAAATTCTGCAGGATTGTCGAACGCAGACATGGCTTTAAACACATTTGAGTGGATAGGACTGTCGAATGCAGCTTTATAGTCAACGAATAGGTGGAATGTTTCTAAGTGATTTTCGTGGGTCTTTACCGGGATTTGGCACAGTGTGAAAATCTAATCTATGGTAGATCTGGTCTGGTATTCTCTGGGACACATTATCCTGAATTCTCCTGGTCAGCTTCTGACCACCTGTCTTGAATAGTTCGGTTGGTAACCCATCGCCACCTTTGGCTTTATTATTCTTCAGCCAATTAATTGCTATTCCGACCTCATCTTGGCTAATTGGTTTAATATCTGTACCGACATATGTTATTGTTTCTGGTGTAACTTCTTCACCGCTACTATTTGTACCAGAAGCTTTGCAAATGCGCCTTCCAGATCCTCAGCACGCTATCTGTATCTCTTACCAGGTTTCCTTCTGCATTTCTACAGGAGGATGTGTCTGCATCAAAGCCTTCGGTTTGGTGATTTACTCGTTGGTCAAATTTCCTGACTTCATTCTGTACATCTCGATTTGCTCGCGTTCACAATTTTCTTGTTCTTTTTTCTTTTTTCTGAAAACACGTTTGTTCCTCTTCTCCATCACATTACATGTTGCTATTGTCGGTAGGGTTGCCCTATATGCTGCATTTTTCACATCAGTAGCATTACGACACTCCTGATCGTACCACGGGTCTCCAAGTGTTTCTTTTGCTGCATTGTGCTTCTATATTATTATCGGGACAAGGAATTCTTTCGTCAAGCTGGTTGGTAAGTTAAGCGGAATAGGCTTCTGCTACCTGTTGTGTTTGCAGCTTTTCGACGTCGAGTTATCGTGTTGTGTTAGATCGCACCTTTGCTGCTACATTAAGATGAATGCTAACCTTGGTTGCTGCAAGATGAAAACGAATCGATATTCGCTTCTTGGATCGGATTGGATACTGGATGAATGCCTTCCGTCTATCACAACATGATCGATTTGATTTCTCGTTGTTCGATCCGAAGAAATCCAAATTCACGTCTCGTTCCATGGTATCTATAATACAGGGCATAATCATCTGATTTACTTACGCCAGTTCTTTTCCAGCAATAGTATCGGCTTTGTACTTCTTGAGTACATCCGCCAAAGCGAAAACTGCGCCTGTTCTGTACAACGTGCGCACGTTCCAAGTGCAGATTCGCAGATCGTGGTCCTTTATACGTTTGCGGGGGTCGTCAACATTAGGGGGTTTGGTTTTCTTTTTCTTTACTTTTTCATAGTAGGAGGGGTTTTCCGAGTGTGGGCAACTAACCCGACGACTCAACCCATTTTTTATAGAACTCGCGGCACATATTAGCTCACTATTTCAACAGGTGATGACACCGCGGGGAGGTCTGTGTCCACAATTGAGATGAAAGAGGGACCAAGTTAAGCCTCGGCTTCGCCATGTTAAAGCCAATTAGAGCCCTTGCTTGGTATCTATCATCCCCTACGTCACCCTCAATTTTGTTGCATTGTGTTATATATAGAATTTTACGCTTATCAATGGCTATAACTTATTAGTTCTCTTGCCATTTTGGTAAGTCTATAATTTTAGTCAAGTTTATTGTAAAATTGTTGAAGCTTCACAATCTATGTTATCTCTCCGTAATTGAATTTATACTAGGCGTTTTACTATCTACTTCGGTTAATAATGAAAACCAACATCAGTTTTGGCCCCCTATTTTTCTATTAGACGAACGAAAATAAAAGCTATTTGAAACGATAAATAAAACGAATCGTCATCCAATTTATAATGACGTACACCACCTTAATTTTGGCAAAGGTATTCTCAATTGAATCCAATTGTTTAATACGTATTCGAATATCGATGCATTTCATGTAAACAACCTAGCGAATCAACGATGACGTCAATTTGAATGCCTGGCAAGAGATCAGAAAACATTTAGCCACTACAAATAAGTACAGCAAGCTTATGTTGTGCCCTGCAATCGTTTTTTCTAGTGGTAAATATACCAAAATTTAGCCGAAAGAGGAAAATTCAATCTGAGAATTAAATGCGATGGAAGTGCCAGTTAATACGGTATTTCTTATTCTGATTTAAAAATTGTAAAATATCTAGCTATATCAAAAAATCTTTCGTATTTATGTAGATAACAAAAAACCTCATTAAAAAAAAAAGAAATTAAATAAAAAATCACACAAAAAGAAAATTAATTTCAAGTTTAAAGGCAAATTTGAAATGCAAATTGTTATGCGTTATTGTTTTTTTATTTATTTTTTTTTAGTTTTTGGTTATAATGATGTTTGTATTTAAAACGGAACAATATTACATCACTGACCCACCGAAAAAAAGAAACATTCACTCACGCTTACATTCTCCTACCTTCCTCCCTCCCATGCACATTTGAGTTATCAGTTCACATATTTTTATGGAACACACACATATTGCATAATACCTTCGAACTAAATCAAGTCGCAGCTACTTAATTAGCATAGCTGCTACAAAACGAATGTCCAAAAAACAAAAATCTCCAACAAAAAGAGGCTAATTTATGAATCGAATTGCGTTGTTTTAAAAATCGTCAATGGAAATGTTTGGTCAAATTTACAGTTAGATGTTTTGTTTTCGTTTCATTTTCTTTTTTGATTTAACATGAATTTATAATGAACTGACTGCTTTTGTTTGCCTTTCAAATGCCATACCAAAAAAATAGTAACAAAAAGTGTATTATAGAAGTATTTTTATTGATTTTGATATGAACATAAGGGTAACAGGTGAATCACATTCAATAATGGAAATAGGATGGGGTATATTGATAATTATCGATAATAAGACTGTGGGGTCGGATTCTGAGACGAAAAAGATATACACTGCGAACATAATTGTATTATTCAACATAATATAGACTGTATATTAAATTTGTCATTCTCGAAATATTCTTTGGAAACCTCATAAAATTCCATGTCGCAATATTTAAGATATATACATACTATGTTAGTATCTTATGATGTTTAGTATTGAAAGTGGAATTTAATTGTCCGCGTTTTGGTGTAGTATCTATATGAAGGTACCACATAATTGTAAGTGCTTATATGAATTATTTTTCTACCGAAGCGCCCCCAAATAATAAATCTCAATAAATAAATAATGCATCTTACAAAGTTTTCAATATATGTCGCCTTGACTGTTTTTCCGAATCTGCAATTTGGTATTTAAAACACTGTTTCGAGAAACAGGACTTACAGTTTTTAATAGTACGTTTACATTGTAACGGATTTATTAAATTCAGTAGATATTGTGCGGTCACTTACACGACTTTTAAATAAATCAAAAACAATAAATTTTTTTATAATTTTTCCTTAATAATTTTTTGTAGAACTTTAGGACTACTATCAGTAGTAATTAAATTTGAGGGCCTCTTGTTTTTATCTTTTGAGTTAAAAGCCACAAAGTGTCCATTTATGATAGTTACCCACAGGAGCCATGACAAAATCCCTCCCTGTGGTGTTCACTGATTTACTTTGTCTTTGATTGTTCTGTCCTGTATGCTACATCTAATCCATCTATTCCTTAGCATATGTTTAATCCAGTCTATGATTGTCCGGTCAACTTGGAAGGTATCTAAGGATTGGATAAGTGTATTAGTGCTGACATTGTTGAAAGCTTCTTCAATGTCAATGCATACCGCTAAGGTATACATTTTCTTACCGAATGTGCCTTCAATATGTTGTCCTACCGCATGTAAAGCGGTTTTCACTGAGCTCCCCTTTACATACGCATGTTGTTTTTATTTCAGCATATCATTGGTTATACTGCTCTTTATCATCCAATTCGGATCAATAATGCGACATGTACTGTTTTACAATTTAACATGGACAGACAGACGGGCGGACATACATAAATCGACTCAGAATGCATTATCTCAAAAGGAACCATGTGTCTATCTCGTTTCATTTTGCATGTTACAAACATATGCACAAATACATAATATCCTGTACCACAGTGTAGTGCAGGATATAAAAATGTGTCAGTGGATGTTGCCGACAGATATATGGTCTACGGAATTACACACAAGTTTTATTATTTTTATTGGAAGGTCTAAAACCAATATTTCGATGTGGGATATTGTTGTATATACCGTCATTAGCCTTAAGGCAAAGTGTATAAAAAGGATGTCGACTGCGAACATAATTACACCCTTCAACTACTTTCTGTGGTAGTCCCTATATAAAAGTACAGCTCCATTTTAGGGCTTTTGATGGATTATTTTTCTACCGAAGTGCATCCAATTTACGCACTAAACCTCACCCAAGACTTAGTCCACGGCAGCCCGTTCTATGTCCCCATTCCGACTAAGGATTGTCAGCTCAGCAAATACATAGTTCTTTATTTTTTCTAGGTGGGGAAACATTATCCGAAATTCTTACACCGAGCCGTAATCTTCTCATTTTGTCATAACAGCATCCACTATAGGCCAATATCGCTGAGATCCAACGGATGCTCCGGGTTTAACCTGATGGAATACCTATGATTATAATAATGTACCTAGATGAGCCAGGAGTGGAGTACCTATCCAACGTACTCAATTTGTCGTTAGCCACCCTAATAGTCCCCGATTCCTCGAAAATGGGTAGGGTTGTCACGCTACTGCAGCCAGACAAGGATGCTCTCAAAGAAGTTGCGAGATGGTCGTCTTTATCGAAGCCATTTTACCGATCATATGTCTACACTGTCTAGATACGCTCATACCTTCCTTCGCACTGGTTGAATGTTTCGAAGATCTCTTCATAGGCATTCGAATGTACTGAATGAACTCTTGCTCCATATGTTTGTCAAATGGCTTTGGCATATTGGGTTGTTGATGGTATTTTTGAGTTTTAACGGTGTAGTCCTCGATAGCTTTCTCCCTCAGTAGCATATATTTGTGAACCATCAATCCACTAATCCAACGAAAATGACTTATTTTTCTTGTTAAAACAGAAAACTTGGTGAACCGGCAAAATATCAACAAGACTTCGTTCGAATACCGTCGGTACCCTAATTGTAAACCGTATAACACTGATGGACAACAGGTCGCCTGACACTCCTGTTGATGTAACTTTTGTGAAACGGCTAGGTTATGTTGGGTAATTCCGCGTTGGCAATCGTGGGATTATAGCCCCTCGGACATTTCTCCGATACTATAGCCAAGATCCGCTGAATTTCAACCCGTGCTGTTGTATGGATCTGAAGCATGAGTACGCTCAAGCAGATGAGGCAGCTCTTGGAGAGAAAAAATTTTCCAAAAGATCTATGAGCCGATCTGCGTCGACGGTAAATATCGCCGTCGAATGAACCATGGGCTATACCATCTATTCTCGAACATCGACATATTCAGACGCATCGAGCTGCAGCGACTACGTTGGCTAGGTCATGTGAGAATGGATGAAGATGCTCCAGCTTAAAAGGCATTTAAAAGCGAGCCAAGAGATGGTTCACGCAGAAGGGGAAGGACACGAATCCGATGGAATGATCATATAGAAGACAACATCTCAGAAAATGGCCTTTCAAATTGGATGAGCGCATTCTTCATATGTTTCTATAATCAACAAAAATTTTGTAGCGACATTTCTTATAAAATGTCCTTGGCATAGTTATTTTAATGGATTTCAAAAAAAACTCATCATCGAATCTTAATTCATTCGGCACCATCATCAGAATCATCATAAATATTTATAATTGACAGCAGATACAACTCCAAACAATTTTAAATGAAAATTTAATGTGCAAAAATTAAATCAGATTAATTAAATGTTAATCTTGAATTGTCAATTAATTTTTTGCGCTGTTGATGTGCGTGCTTTGTGTCATACAAAAAATCCAAAACTATTAAAAACTCCAATAAGTCATAGAAGAGACTAAACAGCCTACCCAATCTGTTGTTTGACAGGGCCTCACCTTAAAATCAATTTCTATAGTCGTAATCTAAGAATAAATATCTACGGTAAAAAAATTAAGTTAAATTGAATTTAACGAAGATACTCCAAGTCACTCTCACACATTCATGTATGAATGGAGTTAACATCAAGCGAAGGCAATAACTTATAATGGGCATGTTAAACACCCGCATCTTAACCGTGGCAAATGGTTGGATGACACACATTAAAGTTCCAAACAAATCACACACACATTTTCCAAAGGCATTTTGGAGAGATAAAACACCATGGTGTGCGCACATATAAGTTCCACGCCACAAGTTTGACATCACAGCTTTGAAAAGAAAAAATCACAAATCAATGAAGGCGAAGGGCGGTACAGCATACTGAATATGTTCAGCACATTAATTTGCTCGTATGGGTGCAGTAGTGGGCAAAAACGCCTCCAATTCAAAATCAATCGACAGAAAAATATCTCCTCCTCTCATGGCTCGTAAAGACAAATCCATTCACTGATGACTCCAATCAATATGAGTGATGATCGTAAACGATGGTCCAACCTAATGACGGTGTTAAAATTAAATTAACAACACCAACCATAACTACGGTAATGTTGTATTGTATTATTTTTCCATAACATTGTAGGGGAGACTGGGGCACCTTCGGCATCGGGGCACCTTCGGCAATCGCGTTTTCGATATGAAGCTCTAACCGTACATCACTAGTTTCGATACATAGGTATCGAATATCGAAATAAATAACTTACACAAAGTTTGAAATTTCTAGCTAATAAGCTTATTTAGATACATAGGTTTTTGTATTTTTATAGATGTTTCTGTAATATTTCAATTCCATTTCGTAAGTATTTCGTGTATAAAACTTTTTAAATTTTTAAGACAATATTATTAAAAAATGGTTAACTACGATGTGTATTATTATAGAAATATTTAAAAATATAATATTTTTACAAAACTTATCGAAAAAAATGAAAAAACTATAAAAAGTATATTCGGGGCACATTCGGCATTTTAAATTGGGGCACATTCGGCCATATACAGGTTGTGCAATATTATTTCCTTAAAATGTTTTTGAGTTTGTCTTTAAAACTAATCCTTTAATATGGCTCGAAATTGCATATAAAAGATCAAACGTGCTTATATTGACGAAAATGCGATAGAAAACCCCTATTTCTGATGGTGTGTGCGACCTTGAGATGTAAACGTCCGCCGCTAGAAAATAAAGCCCTATAATTCAAACATTGTGTGGCGTATTAAAACCAAATAGAGCCTTTAGATTATCAGAATTTCAACCAGACTGATAGCGATGACAATTACCCGGCTATGACTATGGTGCCGAATGTGCCCCATCAAATGCCGAAGCTACCCCGGGTTGGGGCACATTCGGCGAATTTGACTTTTTTTACAAAACTGTAAAATTTTTTAACTAATACTATTTTTATTTTGTTTTTGCAAAATAGTCAGGCTTAATCCCAGTTTGTTGTTTTTTTATAAAAAACAACTATTTATTAGTGGGATTGGGATTAAGCCTGACTATTTTGCAAAAACAAAATACAAATGGTATCCCAAATAACCCGCCAAACACTACTGAAAATACTATTTTTATATATCTTTTTGGTACTATTTTTCATAATTAAGTGTCAGAGGACAATAATCAGCCATATAGTTGTTATATATGTTGAATATGTACTGAGATATAGAGCTCTAAAAAAAAAGTGCCGAAGGTGCCCCAGTCTCCCCTACACTTTGTTACACGAACAACTATAACTAAATGTTGTAGGTGTAGGAGATGTTTGTTCTAATCCCCAAACTCGAATTTGCGAATTTTTTATATTTTTACATTTAATTCTTTAAAAAAAATAATTTCATACTTTTGTGCTACATTAACAATTTTTGAAACCAGTGAGCGGGGCAGTATAGTAGGACGAGGCTACCATTGATATATTTTAGACTCTTGATCTATTTTCCGGGGCTGTGTTGTATTTCCTGGCCATCAGAGCTACATTTCCGCACTCTAATGTGGTAATGGTATCAATTTATATATATATATATATATATATCACCTTATATATATATATATATATATCACCTTCTCGGGTCTATATTCTTCAGAAGTAAATATATACGCCATAGAATACAAATTTTGTCATTTTCACAGAAATTTGACCCGCTACATATTGACCGATCTTTGTCAAAACCATCATGCTTATTCTAGGCCCGTGTAAAATTTCATTTTTGTTACATTCGTCCCCTTCTTCTTTAACCAGAACCCGTCCTAAGTGCAAACATTTGGTGCCGATTGTTTTATAACTGTGGACACACATGTCTAGATCGGACATACAAGTTTACTTCATAAAATCCAACAACAAAGGTGTTGAACAACCAAGAAAAAGTTTAAAATCTTTACCAAAATCTTTAAAATACCAGAGTTGATTTCATGTTATTAATAAAATACAAGCCGAAAAAGCCGCATGCCCTCTATATCTTGGTCGACGTTTTTGTACAGACCCCATATAACGGATCCATCCAAACTTCTATATTTTGGGTAAGTTTTCCAACAACTTTCGAATTCTCATATTATCAACAAGGTATTATGACTTTGTGCATATGTTTGTAACATGCAAAAGGAAACGAGATAGACCAATAGTTCCTTTTGAAAGTATGTATAGAACTATCCGAGAAGTGATATAAAATAGTAAACAAAGTACATCGGTTCAGATTTAGATATAACTCCCATATAAAATTTGGTCATATTTTATGAAAATAGTGTACCAATGACCCAATGTTTGTCCGATTGAGAGGAAAGTTTACATAGCCCGCCGAATTGCGGCTAAAATGGCGTGTATAAAGTTTTGTTAAAATATATAGATCCCATATATTTTCGTTCAATTTTAAGTAAATGGTGGACTATACAAGTTTATCCGATTGGCACAAAATTTGACAAAGAGTACTGAAATGGGTCTACAATGCCTTTGTTATGCTTAATGGAAATCATATTTAGATATAGCTCCTATATATATATATAAATTGTGCACCAAATACCCAAAGATTGCCCGAATGAAAACATATGTCATTTTAGACATAGCTTCCATATAAAGCAGGATCCGACCCATTATCGGTGTTGTGAAGGTGTTAGTATAGAAGTAAATGTTATTTGGCAAAAAATAAAACATTATTTTAGTTGGTTTACACCAATATTAAGCCTGAAAAAATCTGTTGTGCGCTCTAGAGAAGAAAGAAAAGTTAAAATAAGTCATCTTTGGATTTGATTGTCCTAAACTTCTAGGAACATGCTGGGCATTGGCACAGGAAATATTCTAACGTTTTGCTGTCTTCTCCATAAGCGCTACCCCAGTTGCTCCCCTCTTATGTTATGTCCCGTGAGAATACTGGTCAGTCTAGTTCTAATACAGTTGGGGTTTTGATTGTTCTAGAGGTTATTATATATATATATATATTATTATATTTTATTTCTTTGATTATATTTATTAAATCCTGACCAGGCGAAGTGAAATTTCGGTTTTCGATTCTTCAATGAAGAATTCCATTCCCTGTACTATATATTGGTGCGGTCTATAGTGTCCGGTATCGATCCACTCGTCCATTGCTTTGAGTTTTAATGCTACGACGGCCCCTTTATATTTTATTTGGATGTCAATTGAATGTATCTACAGTATAGTCTCCAAAGATCTCGTTTGTTTTGTCCTAATTGCCCCACATATAGCTAGGCAGTACAGCTGGACTTTTAGTAACGATTTTAGATTAATTTTTTTGTCCATTGTTGTCCACCAGACTACCGCCGCGTATGTTAAAATTGGTCTAATAACGCTCTTTTAGATCCAGTGTATCAACTTTGGATTAAAACCCTATTTAAAGCCTACGGGTTTTCTACAAAGGATCAGCTTCTGTGGGCTTTGTCTGTCCGTTCCTGTATGTGTCTTTCCATTTAAGTTTTCGGTCTCTATTATATCTATATTTAACTTTATTTGACATGGTTATCACTTTGTTTTGAATGATTGGTTCTTCATACTGTACTATTTTTGTCATACAAGTGAAGTGACATATCTCCGTGTTGACCGGATTTACGTTAAGACTCCTCGGTCTCGTCATATTATAGGCGATGTTTAAAACCATTTCCTACATAACAAGTTAGGATTTCCCCCTCAGAAGTATTATAACATCGTCTGAATAACAAACGGGTTCAAATCCCTCCTCAATTAAGGTCCTTAAGAGACTATTGATAGTGGTAACCCAAAGCAGTGGTGATAAATTCCCTCACTGCGGTGTCTCTTGTCCTCAAATGTATACATTTTATGCTACAGTTTATCCATATATTCCTTAGCATGTGTCTAACCCAGGTTATGATTGTCTGGTCTACTCAAAATATATCTAAGGGTGGGCCTCATCTATCGTTCGGTTTGAGTGTGCGTTTCTGATTATAACTTTCTTTATTTTTGAGACGTTATTTAAGGTATCTACCTGTTCACAGAACATTTCCAGGAGTTGCGTTTGGAGGTTCTCGTTATTTTTTTTTCTATTCTTTCATTTAAGAGTGGATGTTGTCCCAGTATACTACAGATTTCCTGTGGCGAGCTCTGTTGTAAAGTCTTCGAACCTCTTTACCTTTGTTCCGAATCTCTCCAGTTATCCAGGGTTTTTCGAAGGCAGATTTTCTTCCTCGAAGTGGAAAAGATTCTGCGAATCAATATACAATTATGCCCGTTAAATTGTTGACATTCCTGTCTAAAAACTTTTTTTCAGAAACGTTTTACTATAAGTTCATTTTTACATGGCTTCTAAACAAAGCACAATTTGTATAGTCTATATTTAGTTGGACTCTTCACCATATTTTTAATCGAATCCGAAACTTTTTACTTGAAATTCGTTCCTGAACCCACAAAAGCGAACACTAATCTAAATTGTGTCTCCGTTTTAATGTTATCACCTAATTGGAATTTGGATTGATTTTGAAGGATTTCGAAATTTTTACTGTGTTGCCTTCCCAGAATTTGTATACCCTTCACCACACTGTGGTACAGGGTATGCATAGAATCACTTTCTGAGTCGATTTATGCACGTCCGTCCGTCTGTCTGTTGGTGTTAAATTGTAAACAAAGTACAGGTCGCATTTATAATTCGAATTGGATGAAATTTTGCACAGCTTATTTATTTGGCCCAAGGACGAAAAATCAGTTCAGATTTAGATATAGCTCCCATATATATTTTCGTCCGAATGGTGCACCGAAGTCCCTATATATCTTTCGATTTGGACGAAATTTGGCATAACGCTCTTATTTGAGTCTAAAATGATGTCTGCAAAGTTTCATAAAAATCGGTTCAGATTTAGATATAACTCCCATAATATTTTCGTCCGATTTAATGCAAATGGTGCACCAAAGTAGTTCATCCAATTTCATGTCAATGGTCCTTTGAAAATGTGACGTGTGGTAGAATGCATTTGTTGAATATACCCAAAGTGGTGAAGGGTATCATATAGTCGGCACCGCCGGACTTTACTACTTTCCTTACTGGTTTATATTTATATTATATTTATAAAGGCAATTAATGCACAAAAGATTTGTATGTCATTTTGCTCTTCCGTCTGACCTTCACAACTTTTAGAAGCTAATATGTTCATAACATTCAAACCCTGCCAACATTTTGCCCATAAAGCAAAAAAAAAATACTTAGAGAAATTTGAAAACAATATGAAATTACCCATAAAAGTACACTTTTTCGTAGTAAATTATTAGCTTCCTTTGGATTTTAGTTTAGGGCTTTTTCGCTTCTTCTTTATTGGAAAGCTGGATATTTTTGGTATACGCTCGACCTAATCTTTCCGAAAAGAAAGAAAAAAACAATGAATTTCACTTTAGGCAGCTGTCAAAAGCACAAAGTATTTGCCCAAATGTTAAGCCCTTAACAGGCCTAGTGGCTGGCCCTACGCAGCTAACAGCAAAGACAAATAAACAGACGGACAGACACACACACTCACTCGCTGTGTTTATGGTGGCATTAGCGACTGACTGCAACGAAACTGGAAACAGAAACAACAACAACTGCATGTCATGAATGAAAATAGAAATTAGAAATGAATCGCTGCTAACAGTCAACACTCACTCGCTAGATCACGCATTCACACGCACACATATACCTGTGTGTATACACAATGAATAGAATGGGGAACAAATCCCCCAAAAAAGTTAAAGCTCAAATCATAAAAAATTTGGGTAGGTTGTGGCATATCTGCCGAATGCGAGTATCTACACGTTTAGCTTAAAAATGTGCATTAGACGACGCATACAAAGACAAAAACAACAACAAATTGTAATATCATGCGGAATGATTCGTTAAAAAATACGTACAACACAACAACAAGAAAAAAATCAGCTTTCTTTCTTTTTTTCTGATTATTTTTTTTTTCTTTTTTTGTCGTAGGCCTAAAGGGCCTAACCTCCGATTAAGCAGAAATAGTATTAAATGTCGCACAGTGGTTTTGAAGGGAACAAAGTGATAGAGTTTAGGATGCTTCAGCTATCGGTTCACCTCTGGGTGTAGCTTTCATATAAGCATCCGTCCCATTTTCGGCATTTTAATGGTTTAGCCGCAACACAATGACATTTCGTGTTTTTGGATGGGGAAATTACACATTTTCTGAATATATTACATATAAGTTCGTGCTTACCGTCCCTAAATAGGTCCAGCTCAATTTTATGTACTTGATAGTTTTCGCCGCATTTTCAACAAAAAATACTGGAATTTAGAATTCCGAGGATTTGGAGGCTGACATATATCTATAGGTTTATGTTTTAGTACTGCCTTCATATACATATCCGGTCCCATTTTCGATATTTTTATGATTTTAGATCGTAATGGCCTGAACATGGGTCCATATCCCCATGTTCAGTATTTCGAACGCATTTTTTCTTGAATGAAGAAAAATATATTTTCGATATATATGTCGAAATAGGCCCAAGTTTGGTAATAGGCCCCTAATAAAGGTCCCGCCTCATTTTAGATATTTTTAAGGTTTTAGACACATGTTCCCACCAAATTCTGCAATTTCTCATTCCGGATTCTTGGAGAATAAGAACATGTTTGTAGAATTTTTCATGTTTTGGCATAGCCCCTACATAAAAAAAGACCCACTCCATTTCCGCCATTTTAAAGGTCTTAGCAGAAGACCTCTATCCTTCTGGACAAGATCAAACGAGATACAAATGTGAACAGAATTGGCACTCTGTACACCAAACAGCATATGTTACTCACCTACGCCGACGACATCGACATAATGGGTCGAACATTGCGGACGATAACAACCACCTTTGAACGAATTGTGAAGGAGTCTGCCAAAGTGGGACTAACAGTAAATGGCGAGAAGACCAAGCTGATGGCATCAACGCGCAATACGTCCAGTAGACTCGGACCAACTGTGGAACTTGAAAACTACAGCTTCGAGGTAGTGAACTATTTTATATACCTCGGTAACGCCTTTAACAAAACTAATAATATCAGCTTTGAAATCCGGAGATGAATAGTTTTGGCCAACAGATGCTACTACGGTCTGGGTAAACTACTCAAAAGCAAGGCCACCTCTCGCCAGACCAAACTCACATTCTAAAATACGCTGATATTACCCTTGCTGCTGTATGGATCTGAGGGATGGGTACTCGCGCAAGCAGATGAGGCATCTCTTGGAGTGTTTGAGATAAAATTTCTCCAGAAAATCTATGGGCCGATCTGCGTCAACGGAGAATATCGTCGTCGAATGTACTACGAACTATACCGCCAATATACGGACATCGGCATATTCAGACGTATAGAGCTGCAGCGACTACGGTGGCTAGGCCATGTTGTGCGAATGAATGAAAACGCCCCAGCTCAAAAGGCATATACAAGCAAGGCTATTTATGGTTCACGATGATAAGGAAGGCCAATAATGAGTTGGAAAGATCAAGTTGAAGATAACATATCGAAACACAGTCTTCCAAATTGGAAAAATCCGTCACAAGATCGTCGCTACTTGGAAATCTTTTCTACGATCGGCATATGGAACAAATGTTCAGTCTCGAGTCAGCTATGCAAATAAGGAGAGTTTTCCCAGCGTAGTGAATGAAATTTGGCATTTTGAGTTCTTAGAGTGGGAAAACATATTTGTTTCGTGTTTTGACAAAACTCCAATTTAAATTTCCAACCGAAAAAATGTAATTTGTAATCCAGTTTTATGATGCATAAACAACTTCATTTTTTGTCATAATCCTCAAATAAAACCTGCAAGATTCGACTTTGGTTGTAATAATTGGCTAGGGTTAGGTCAACAACTTCGATTCTAATCAACTTGCCAAAATGGTACTGGTCGGTTTGATGATTCTAGGTCCGTATAATTCCATGCCATGTCCGACTGTTTAAATCATGAAATGTTTAATCACGAATGTCCACCTCCTGGGTAAAAACAGTTCGTCTTGGCTGAATTTAAAGATTTTTTACTTGATTTTACTAAACCGAGCTCAAACCACTGTCCCTGCACTGCAGAGTCTAATTCCCTCCAAAATACCTTAAAGGGATTTCTAGCAACAACATCAACAACAATAAGCCCTTAGCAAGTTTAGATTGAACATTTTTGTTTTGTTTTTTTTTTATCGCTTACAAAGGTGATTGATGAAAGCTAATTGTTTGAATGGCCAAAATAAAACAAAGCAGGAAAACCGAAACCGAACCCCAACAACAACAACCACATCACAAACTTCCAAAAACAAACAAACGATTTGATGGAGTAGCAGCAGCAGCAGAAGAAAGTGAAATGAAAAGGCTAGACAATTCACACACACACGGACGCACATTGTCACTCGATGGGCTAAGTTAGTGCACATTGTAACGACCTACAGACGGGGACAGACGGTGCACACATGGAATATGGATGGCCCTTTTTCTAAGCTCAACTTCGTAGGTCACGCATTTTGTGTGGTTATTTCTTTTTTTGGGGGGGATTTTCAAATTCAATTGAAAAGTGAAACTGATTTTGAAGTCGAACAAATAATAAAAACCCCGGAAAAAAATAACAAGTTAGATTTATAGGAAAGCATGTGGTTATATTGGTATGTAGATCGTGCATACATATGTATGTTCATACACATGTATGTAAGTATTTAATGCATGCATGACCAATCGGTTCGAAATATTATGCACTTCTTAAAAGTGAGGGTGTTGTTTTTTATTTATTTTTAATGGCTATTTGAAAAAATAAAAACAATAGAAATGTTAACTCATAATCCCATCTCTTGTAACTGTAATAAGATTCTGATTGTTAATTACAAAACTTAATTTTCCAGCCTCACCCGGAATCAGTGTCTATGTTACACACCTTAAATAGTTCTAAAAAAGAAAAGTGATATATGATAATGGCAATGAAAGCATTACCGTGGAATTTTATGAGCGAAAGTTTTTTGGTGGTTCCTACAATAAAACCAGACCCCCCATTTGCACGGGGATTAAGTGTCACTAAAACATGAAATTTAATATTTTTTGTTATTTGTTACGGTTATATTCAGATTTGTGGGTAATTAAAAATTATAATAAATGTTGAGGTGACCTAAACATGTGTGGATTTTAGAAAATAGATTTTATTTTAAACTTTTTTCTGAAATATAAAGATTTAAGAAGTCAAGCTGAACATGGGACAACCAGAGTTATGGTTGTCCCACAAACGCAATACCGGACTATATCCAGAAAATAAACATTTTAGAAACTACTATGAAGCACACTTTCATAATTTTTGAAAACTTTAACCGTTTTACTGTGGCCGAAATCACTCAACAACAAAAATAATTAACATCATTTTGTCGGCTTCAATTTGACAACCTTTCCCGACGAGACTATCTCGTCCACAAACGTCTTGGGGCTCTGTGGTCTGTTAATATCGATGTGAACCTTTTGAATCAATTAAATGTTCAAATTCGAGAAAAACGTCCTGGCTTACAACACAAATATTTTTCATCAAGACAACGTACCAGAGCTCGTTTAGCACCAAAAAAATGTGATCTAGCATCTGCACCTTCTTTGGCACTTTCATTTTTTCTGGAATTAGTTAAAATTCTGGGCATTATTTAGATTTCAAATTGACGCATTAAATTGTCCCTATGTTTCACGCTATGAGTTTGATTTTCAAATGTAAAAAAAGTATCAGTACTTCTGTAGACAATTAAAAAATCTTCAAGTTCGGCCGGTCAGAACATCTTATACCCTGCACCATGTGAGTGTATCAACAATTTCTCAAAAAATTGTTGGGTGCTTCATATGGTTACTATAGCATCGTTTGCTAGTAGGTTGTTTATGTTGTAAAATGAACAAGTGAAAAAGCGTTAAGTACGGCCAGGCCGAACTGACCGGTACTAGAAATAAAAAAAATTTGGGGAAAAAGTGTAAGTATACCGACATTTCTAAAAAGGGATTATGTAAACCATAATACAAATCTCAGAAATTTTTAATGGATAATTATACCCTCAGCCTTATGGCCACTGAGGGTGTATACACTTTAACAAGACCCCATGCTTCTTTGGACCAAATCCGTTTCAAAAAATTTAGATTTCATCTAAACATTGCCCATCTAAACATTGCCCATCCAATCTTAGTTCAAATTCGAAGATGGGGAATATCGGTTCACTCCTTCTGAAACCTCCACACAGAGGCTAGGTCTAAATGCGGGCTATAGTTCATTATCGAACCTTGCGTTCTATATTTTTTATATCGATATCCTCCGCAGGTGAAATTTTTACATCAGAGCCTTAGAACCAAACTCAAAACGCGGAACAAATCAGATAACTATTTTAATATAATATAAAAAAGGGGGTTATATGGGGACTACCACAAAAAGGGTGCAAATATGAATAATTTTTGGAAGAGAGATTTGTTACCATATACGACTACAAAATACCAAATTGCAGCAAATTCGGTTAAAAAACGCACTCAAGAACCCGAAAATTGGGGTTCTCCTTATATGGGGGCTATCAGAAAAAATGGACCTAGATTCATAATTAAGAACTCAAAATACTAAATTACAGCCAATTCGGCGAAAAAATAGGATCAAAACCCCCAAAATACTGAAAATTAAGAGGTAACGTTATATGGGGGGTACCAGAAAAAGTAGGCCAATATTTATAATTTTTAGAGGAGATATTTGTTACCTAATAACAACCCAATGTAGAAAATTTCAGCGAATTCTGTTGAAAAACGTACTCAAGAACCCCAAAATACCGACAATTGTGGGAACCCTTGTATGGGAGCTATGCCTAAACGTGGACCTATAAATCCCATAACCTGACCTGCCTGTAGACAAAAGACGACTCTATGCTAAATTTTGGCGATCTATCTCAATTCGTTTAGACGCTAGAGTGATTACAACAGACGGACATGGCTATATCGTCATAGAATTTTACTGATCAAGAATATATATACTTTATAGGGTCGGAAATGATTATTTCGATGAGTTACAAACGGAAAAACAAAACTAATATACCCTCCATACTATGGTGGAGGGTATAAAAAGGGGGTTATATGGGGACTACACCTTAAAGGGGTGAATATTAATAATTTTTGGTTGAGAGATTTGTTACCATATACGACTACAAAATACCAAATTTCAGCGAATTCGGTTGAAAAACACGCTCAAGAACCTCAAAATATCGAAAATGTGGGGTGCCCTTATATGGGGGCTACCCGAAAAAATTGACCTTTATTTATAATTTCTTGTGAAGAGATTTGCTACCCAATAAGAACTCAAATTACTAAAGTACAGCCAATTCGGTGAAAAAATCCGGTCAAAACCCCCCAAGAACTGGAAATTGGGAGGTACCCTTATATTGGGGCTACCAGAAAAAGTGGACCTATATTTACAATTTTTAATGGGGACCCAATAAGAACCCCATGTACCAAATTTCAGCGAATTCGGTTGAAAACCGAGCTCAAGAACCCTAAAATACCGAAAATTTGGGGGTACCCTTATATGGGGATACCCGAAAGAATTGACCTATATTTATAATTTTTAGTATAGAGATTTGCTACCCAATAAGAACTCAAAGTACCGAATTTGGTCTAAAAATGCGATCAAACCCCCCAAAATACCGAATATATATACTTTATAGGGCCGGAAATGATTATTTCGATGAGTTACAAACGGAAAAACGAAATTAATATACCCTCCAGGGTAGGAGGGTATAAAAACCAGATTAAGTGGGCCTTTCAATGTGAGTGATTTAGAAGTCATGAACCTAAATCTGAAACATTCTGAAAAGAAGTTTTTTTTATACACCGTGAATCCGGAATGTCAAATTTTAGCCACTTCAGAGTACCGAAAATGGGTCTCGTTCCACTGGGGTTAGGTCAACAGATGTACCTACATCGAAAAAGTTTGGCAAACATATTTCTAAATTACAAACAATTCAGCGGGAAAAGATCCAAACCTTAAAAGTGGGCAAAAAATATAAAACCTTTATATGGAGGATATGTCCAAACAAATACCTATGTAGAAAATTGTCCGCAAAAATATATCCTACAAGAACCCAGAAAATTTCACATTCATATTTTTTGGTGGGGAAATTTGTATCTAATGAGAATTCAAAATATCTAATTACAGCCAATTCTTCTAATTTCTCTTGTACAATTTTTATCATTTTTATTTGGATTTTTTAGTACTTTCTGGTACGTTTTTACGTACGTTTTTTATCAACAAAGTTTTGGCAACACTGGTACCGTGATATATATATATAATCGTTGACTACCACGAAGCTGTAGCTTTCAATGAACTTTTCCAGCAGGATGTTAAAAAGAGCACACGAAAGGCTGCCAGTTAAAGTTATCCTGCACAGCCGTATTGATATTGCAGTAATGCCGAACGCAGACATGACTTTAAACGTCTCTGAGCGGATTGGTTTGTCGAATGCGGCTTCATAGTCGACGAATAAGTGGAATGTGTCGCTGTGTTTCTCGTGGGTTTTATCCAGGATTTGGTGCAGAGTGAAAATATGGTCTATGGTGGATTTATCAGGTCTGAAGCCGCATTGGTATGGTCCAATAATGTCATCATTGGCTTCAGTCGTTCACACAGCAGGCTGGATAGTCCTTTATATGCGATGAGAAGGAGACAAATTCGTTTATAGTTGGTACATATATACTTGTCTCCTTTTTCTGCACGGAACACAGGATCCGGAAGTTCAAATCATTGGTCATGCATTCCTTAAGCCAAATTGTACTAATTAGCTGGTGTATGCTCCTGATCAGCATTTGACCACAGGTCTTGAATAGTTTGGCTTGTAACCCATTGGCAACTGCTCCATTATTATTCTTCAGCCGTGGATTGCTGTTCTGACTACATCATGACTAGGTGGAATACACTCTATACCGGCTTCTCCTTTGGGTTCAGGGATATCTTCTCCACCGCCACTATTTGATACCAGAAGCTTTGCCAAATTCTCCTTCCAGATCCTCAACAAGCTATCTGTATCTGTCACCAGGTTTCCATATTCATCTCTACAGGAGGATGTGCGTTTTACGGTTTGGCGTTTTACTCTTTGGTAAAATAATAAAATAAAATCAATAACTGTTTTATTAAAAATTGTTAAAATCCTATTTTACTACTTTTTATTACTAAAATAAATTAAAGCCAATACTAAAATAAATTAAAATTTTCTAGTGTCACCATATCATTATGTAATTTTCTGTAAGAATATAGATTTTTTTGTACACATGTTGTAGGGGAGACTGGGGCACCTTCGGCACTTTTTGTCTAGAGCTCTATATCTCAGCACATATTCAACATATATAAAAACTTTATGGCTGATTATTGTACTCTGACTCTTAATTAGATATACTCTTAGAAAGATATAAAAAATAAGTATTAGTTACAAATTTTTACAGTTTTGTAAAAAAGTCAAATTCGCCAAATGTGCCCCAACCCAACACGGCATTTGATGGGGCACATTCGGCACCATAGTTATAGCCTGGTAATAATCATCGCTATCAGTCTGGTTGAAATTCAGATCCTCTAAAGGCTCTATTTGGTTTTAATACCCGATTATATGATACTTTTTAAAGACAAACTCAAAAACATTTTAAGGAAATAATATTGCACTATCTGTATATGGCCGAATGAGCCCCACTTTAAAATGTCGAATCTACCCCGAATGTCCTTTTTATAGTTTTTTTTAATTTTTTTCTATCAGTCTTCTAAAAACATTATATTTTTAAATATTTCTATAATAATACACATCATAATTAACAACTTTTTAATAATATTGTCTTAAAATTTGAAAAGTTTTATACAAGAAATACTTACGAAATAGAATGGAAATATTAAAAAAACATCTGTAACCAGTGAGCGGAGCAGTATAGTCGGACGGGGCCGACCATATGATACCCTACACAACTTCCACGAAAATCTAACTTTCTGTGGTTCTATATTCTGAGCATGGGCAATATTTCGATATATTTCCACACTATTGACCGATTAGAGGTCAACCAATATTACTAATATTCAGAACAACCCTTCTAATTTATTGGCCATATTCCCTTCACCATGGGCTGTCTTGCGATGTTAAGCTTTCAATTGTGGCCTATAGATCGACTCGAAATAATACAAAAATTAAGTTCTCGGTCCAGTCCATCTCAAAACTATTATTTGATCATCAGCGAAAATTATAGGCGTTGTCCTTGACCATACATGGATCCTCATGGAAAATTTCAAAGCGATCAGAGCTATATTTCCGCCTCTAGTGTGATAATGGGTTACTAAATAATATCCGAATACGTAAGAACCTGTACATATGTAAGTGTAACTCCCACATCCAAGTACATACGACCATGTAATTGGTATCAACTTCTCGGGTCTATGTCCTTCGGGAGTAAATATATACGCCGTAGAATATAAATTTTGTAATTTTTCACACAAAAGTCAGCCTCCATTTGACCCTCTAAATATTGGCCGATCTTTATCAAAACAGGCATGCTCATTCTTTGGCCCGATCCCCTACTCCATGTAATATTTCACAATGTTCGGGCCATAATTGCGGCCTCTGGAGCGACCAGAAAAACCGACAAAAATTTTGTATTTGGTCCATTTCATCCCCTAAATATTAACAGATCTTTACCAAAAACAATAGGGGTCTTCATTGGCCAGAACCCATCCTTCATGCAAAATTTCGTGAAGATTGGTCCATAACTGTGGCCTGTATCGTGTTTACAAATTATAATGGACAGACGGACGGACGGACACACATGTCTAGATCGACTCAACTAGTCAAGATATGACGATCGGTATACTTAAAGGTGGGTCTAGGACCAATATTTCGCGGCGTTACAAACTTTAGGGGCTGCAAAAAGCTATAATACCCTGACAGCATAGTTGTGTAGGGTATAAAAATACAAAAATCCGTGCATCTGAATAAGTTTATTAGCTAGAAATTTCAAACTTTGTGGCAATTATTTATTTCGATATTCGATATCTATGTATCGAAACTAGTGATGTACGGTGAGAGCTTCATACTATTGGGATTTATATAATATCCAATAATATGTTTATTTTATCTATCTATTTTAATAATTTTACATTTATATAAATTTGTATTATTTTTACCACCTCGACTTATTCCATTCAAACATAAAATCTTGCCTTATGTGTGGTCTAACCCGTTGTAATTCATTAAAAATCAATTAAATCATCTGTTGTACAGAGAGACTAACTGAAAACAACTCTAACCCCCATTCATTAAAAAAAGTCGTTAAATTTAACATTTTTATTGTCACTAAAACAAAATAAACAAAAAATAGTCAGCGGCACATTTTGAACTCTCGGCAAAAACAATTGAAGACTTCATTTATCCCGAAAATACGAAGTTTGAGAAATTACATGGATTTTTGTCTATTTCAAACGAACGAAAAGCAGATATGGGGAAAAATACTTCAAACGATTTTTTGTGTTTGTTGTGATGACCGACCGACTGACTGACAAGCTCTTTCTTGCGATTCCAAATAAAAATAATAAAAACGAAGAGTTTGAATGTCTGACTATTTTGTTTTACGGTTGATGGCTTTGCTAATGGTCTCTACGCTGCTATTTTACCTTTTTGCCGTTTGCTGCAGTTAAGTTATTATTATTTCTCTTGTTGTTGTTGTTAAGATGATACATTGTTGTTTTTGTGTGTTGTATTTTTTATTGGTGTATGTTTTTTTATACTGTTTTTATTTTTTTTGAGTTGATTTGTTTTGTTGTTATGTAACTTTTAAAAATATACTAAATGAAATGAATTAATAATAGGAACAGTGGGCGTAAAGCAGAAATTATAAAGTTTCTATAATTCGACCAACATGTCGAACAAAATTTTGTCCGAACAAATACAAAAATAAATAAAAGTCGACGAAAAAATTGCTTTAATAATTCTCTAGGTTATTTTTACAAGAATCAAAAATAATTCTTAGTGTCGAACATTTTGCCGGTTGTTTTGTGGCCAGAGATCTCATTTTTGGACAGTGTGTTTATGAAATAAATAAATAAATAAATATCACATGTAAGGGATTGACCGCGGGTTGGATGGATCGAAATTGCCGTCAATTTTTTTAAGTTGAATTGATCAATTTTTTTCCCAAAATCAAATAAAGTAAATCCAAAATTATAAGAAAAAAAATATATATTTCATTTCTTAGCAGTTTTTAATTTCAAAATACCAGAAAATGGTCGGTTTAAGTATTAAGGATATAAAACTATGGCATACCTTAATTAAATTTAAAATTTAGGCGATTTGGTTGAAAAAAAAACCTGAAAATATCGTAATTTGGGAGGTACCACTATATGGGGACTACCAAAATTGATAATTTTTGATGGGAAGATTTGATACCTAATAATAACCCAAAATAACAAATTTCATCTAATTTTATCATCAACATGCTATATTAGTAAAAGGCAACCTTAATTTTTTATTACATTTTTAAAGGCAATCTTCAATGACTATTTTTATATTATCGACAATAACTCTTAAGTTTATGAACGGTCGCAAAATTCTGGACATAATTATTAAAATATCCTCCGGCACTGCTTGGCACTGAAACTCAATTTTTATACCCTTCACCACACTGTGGTACAGGATATTATGTCTTTGTGCACATGTTTGTAACAGGCAAAAGGAAACGATTTAGACAAATGGTTCCTTTTGAGAATATGCATAGAATCACTTTCTGAGTCGATTTACGCATGTCCGTCCTTCTGTCCATGTTAAATTGTAAACCAAGTACAGATTGGAAATTGGATGAAATTTGGTACAGATTATGTATTTGCCCCAAGGATGAACCGTAAGGAAATTGGAAAAAATCGGTTCAGATTTAGATTTATTGTAAATGGTGCACCAAAATCCCTATATAACTTTCGATTTGCACGAAATTTGGCATAGCGTACTGAACTTAGTCTAGAATGATGCGTGCTAAGTTTCGTGAAAATCGGTTCTGATGTATATGTAGCTAACATATATATTTTCGTCCGATTTAATGTAAATTTTGCACTAAGACCCAAAGTTTCCGATTAGCCTTACGTGTGTCACGATTTGTTGAAATCGGTTCAGATTTATATATAGCTCCCATATAAATATGTTTTCGTCCGATTTATTGCAAAATGTACTGAAGTTAATATAAATTATTTTCTGGCATGTTTCATTGAAATCGGTTTAGATTTGGATATAGCTCCCATATAATTTTCGTCCGATTTTAGGTTTTGTTGAAATTGGTGCAGATGCAGACATAACTTCCATTTATATTTTCGGCCGACATCATGTTAATTGTGCACCAAGTAATAAACGGGTGTCTGATAGAGATTAAATTTTGAACAGTGCAACATACCACATAGCGTGTGTCAAGTTTGCTTTCAATCGATTTACAAAATTTAACATAGGTTGCAGAATGGCACGTGTATGGATAAAGATCACATGTTTAATCACATATGTAGAATATACCCAAAGTGGTGAAGGGTATCATATAGTCGGCCCAGTCTGACTTTAGTACTTTCCTTACTGGTTTTACTTATCAAAACAGTTCTATTTGTTTTTACTTAAACCCCCTATACTGATCCCGCTCCATTTTCGATATTATAAAGTCGGCATTGCGAAGTTAATGAGAGTGATAAACAACTTTGAGGACAATTTTCAATATTGGTCCATGTTTAATGTGCTGGCCGCAATTTCTGTACGTTTTGGCTGTAATGTGGCTTTCCGGGATATAAGAGAGTGAAAAACATCTTAGCCGAAATATTTCGACATAGGTTCATTTTTGCCGTCATATAAAGGTCACGGTATTTTGGATATTTTGGTATTATAGCATTGTGCAGCCCCGAGAGTTTGTAACTCCGCGAAAAATTGGTCCTAGACCCACCTTTAAGTATACCGATCGTAATATCTCGACTATCTGAGGTGATATTGACATGTGTTTCCGTCCGTCCGTCTGTCCATTATAATTTGTAAACACGATACAGGCCACAGTTATTGACCAATCTTCACAAAGTTTTGCATGTAAGATGGGTTTGGCCTTTTGTTTTTTTCTGGTCGCTCCAGAGACCACAATTATGGCCCAAAAAATTTTACATGCAGAAGGGGGTCGGGCCAAAGAATAAGCATGCATGTTTTGATAAAGATCGATCAATATTTAGCAGGCCGAATGGACCCTGACTTTTGTGTGAAAAATTACAAAATTTGTATTCTATAGACCCGAGAAGTTGAGTGGTGGGTGGTGAGAAGAGTTGTTGACATGTAAATTGACACCAATTATATTGTCGTATGGACTCGGCTGTGGGAGTAACAGTTAAATATTTACAGGTGCTTACGTATTCATATATTATTTAGTAGCCTATTACCACACTAGAGGGCGCAAAAATATAGCGCTGATCGGTTTAAAATTTTCCATGATGGTCAAGGACAACGCCTAAAATGTTCGGTGATGATCAGATAATAATTTTTCGGATGAATATAGAACCACAGAATATAGAACTACAGTAAGTTAGATTTTCATGGAGGTTGCGTAGGGTATCGTATGGTCGGCCCCGTCCGACTATACTGCTCCGTTCACTGGTTACACCCTTCACCACACTGTGGTACAGGGTATTATGTCTATTATGCACAAATTTTAAATTTTCAGATTTAGATATAGTTCCCATATATAGTTTCGTCTGATTTTATGTAAATGGTGCATCAACGTCCCTATATATGCTTCGATTCGCACGAAATTTGGCATAGAGTACTGAATTAAGTCCAAAATGATGTGTGCTAAGTTTCGTGAAAATAGATTCAGATATAGATATAGCTCCCATATATATTTTCGTCCGATTTTATGTAAATGGTGTACCAAAGTCCCTATGTATCTTTGGATTTGCACGAAATTTGGCATAGAGTACTGAATTAAGTCCAGAATGATGTGTGCTAAGTTTCGTGAAAATCGGTCCAGATATAGATATAGCTCCCATATATATTTTCATCCGATTTTATGTAAATGGTGCATCAACGTCCCTATATATGTTTCAATATGCACGACATTTTGCATAGTGTACTGAATTGCATCTAGAACGACATGTTTCAAGTTTCGAGAAAATTGGGTTACAAGTCACTTATTTGGCCCAAAGACGAACCCTATTAAAATTTGAAGAAAATCAGATCAGATTTAGATATAGCTCCCGTACGAAACTATGTCCGATTTTATGTAAATGGTGCACCAAAGTCCATACATATTTTTCCTTTATGCATAGCGTACTGAATTAATGATATGTGCTATGTTTCGTGAAAATCGGTTCAGATTTAGATATAGCTCCCGTATATATTCTCATCCGATTTAATGTAAATTGTGCATTAAAGACCCAAAGCTTGACCGTCTGGTGCCTGATTGATATTACATTTTAAACATTGAAGCATACCAACTAGCTGGTGTAAAGTTTGCTTTTACTCTATTTACAAAATTTAGAATAGGTTGCAGAATGGCATGTGTTGGGTTGATGTTTATCGGTGTACTTATAGAGAAAGATCACATATTTAAGTTCATTCAATTTCATGTCAATGTTCCTTCGTCTGTTAGGATGCATATGTAGAATACACCCAAAGTCGGACTGGGCCGACTATATGATACCCTTCATATAGTCGGCCCAGTCCGACTTAACTTTTTTTTGTGTTCTATATCCTGCTCTTTAATAGTATTATTTTCTATTCAACTCTAATTACCGTTCCCTAATCATATTTTGTGTTTCTCTCCTTATATATCCAAACCAATTGTCCTTCTATGTTCCTATGAAACTACCCTCTAGTGTATCTAGATATTAACAAGAATACTTATGCCAAATCAGACAAACGCCTAGTAGGCAACATTTTTTTTTCTCCTTATTTTTTTTATTTTGTTCCTTCGTAAATTAATCTAATAACATTAGATTGTTGTTTGCCAAAAAAAAAAATTAAATGACTACAACGCCAAACGATCTCTGAAATGAAAACCACGAGCAAAAGGGATCAACAAAAACATAAACAAATTGTCTTGCAGATAAACGCCATCATCATCACCGACATCGTCGTCATTTTGGCCAACGCAAAACGCCACAAACCAATGTGCCAGCCAGCCTGCCAGCTACAACAATGAACATCGCGATCAATTGCACAGCAGCGGCGACAACAGCTACAACAATGACGATCATACCTCATTTGCGCCAAAGACCCACTCGCATTTGTGGCAAAGCAACAGCAAAAACAAGAACGACATCGACAACTACAACAAATCACATCTTGCCCTAGGGATAATTAAAACGATCTGCTACTGCAGTTAACATCACGACACAAATGAGCTCCGTCTGACTATTCGGAAGAAACGGAAGATGTGTTTTTTTTGCCGCCTATGAAATGAAATGTTCGCTTGTTATACACGATTTAGGCAAATAATAGCATTTTGTGTTTGGCGAGGTAACACAAAAAAACGGCTCCTATAGAAGCTCAAAGAAAGTTGGACGTTTCAATTCCCCGACAATTTACAAGGCCCTTACTAAATCAAGCGAGTAACGTATAACAAGTAAAAAAGTGGTTTATGTTTGGCCAGGCCGAACTTTTTATAACCTCCATCGGGCGGGAACTTTATATGGCGGCTATGCGCTTGTAATTTGTCTTCAATGATTGAAAATTGGATGATACCAAAAGCGGGATCATTGTATTGGGCTATTAAACCCATGGATCGGTATTGAAAATAGTTTTTTTATTCAACAGGAATCCGGATTGCCATATCCTCAAAATACCGAAAATGTGGCGGAACTTTTTACGAAGGTTATATCAAAATATGGACCTATATCGATAATTCTCTGCAATAAAATTCAGATTGAAAACTGAAATATACCGA
>NW_026883329.1:0-47396 GCF_032173495.1 Musca vetustissima | reverse complement strand
CGAATTAGCTGAAATTTGGTACATTGGGTTCTTATTGGGTACCAAATATCCCTACTAAAAATTATATATATAGGTCCACTTTTTCTGGTAGCCCCCATATAAGGGTACCTCCCCATATCCAGTTTTTGGGGGGTTCTGACCGTATTTTTTCACCGAATTGGCTGAAATTCGGTACTTTGAGTTCTTATTGGGTAGCAAATCTTTGTACTTAAAATTATAAATATAGGTCAATTTTTCGGGTAGCCCCCATATAAGGGTACCCCCCAATATTCGGTATTTTAGGGATCTTGAGCGCGGTTTTCAACCGAATTCACTGAAATTTGGTACATGGGGTTCTTATTGGGTACCAAATTTCCCCTCTTAAATTTATAAAAAATATAGGTCCACTTTTTCTGGTAGCCCCCATATAAGGGTACCTCCCCATTTCCAGTTTTTGGGGGGTTTTGACCGGATTTTTTCCATCGAATTGGCTGTAATTTAGTAATTTGACTTCTTATTGGGTAGAAAATCTCTTCACAAAAAATTATAAATATAGGTCAATTTTTTCGGGTAGCCCCCATATAAGGGTACCCCCGATTTTCGATATTTTGAGGTTCTTGAGCGCGTTTTTCAACCGAATTCGCTGAAATTTGGTAATTTGTAGTCGTATATGGTAACAAATCTCCCCACCAAAAATTATTAATATTCACCGCTTTTTAGGGGTAGTCCCCATATAACCCCCTTTTTTATATTAAAATAGTTTTCTGATTTGTTCCGTGTGTTGCGGTTGGTTAGTCGTTACGAGGAATAGTCAATTTTTACCCTACAAAGACTATTTAGCCATCTGTTGTAAGCATTCCGCCTTCTAAAGATATTGTGATAAAAAAACTCAAACATGATGATAATGAAATATATCGGCAGACATTTAGGCATATCCTCAATATCGTGATACCTCCTGAAGGAAAGAATTGAGATAAACAATTAAAATATTTGGTTCAAAATTGGCATATACCGGTCATTAATTAGGCATAGCCCTCATATGATGATATCCCCAAATATTCACTATTTCCTACACTATGTAATCAATATTGGTCCCTCTTTAGGCATAGCCTCATATAACTTTGTAATCTAAATTACAGTAGTTTGAGGATTTCATACTCTACAATGCGTTATAAATATCAGTCCACTTTTTGGATCATACAGATTTTAGGAAAAATCCCCATTAAAAATTGCCGAAGTTTGTATTTAATGTACATAATGGTTTACATAAATCGGTATTATCGGTATGTGCCCACTTTTTGGTATGTTCCCTATATTTTCATTGCATGTATCTGTCAGTATAACTATGGTGGAGGGTATCCAAAGTTCGGCCCGGCCGAACTTAACGCTTTTTCACTTGTTTACATTCAGAAGTTGAATGGCCGAGTCCACACTTGACGCACCTAAAAGGCTTCCTGCAATACGACTTAGTATGTCCATACTCTTGGCATCTAAAACATTGGACTAAATCATCGAATCTTTTCGGAGGTTCAATAGTTACGATATTATTATACAATACGCGAATGTTGTAAATGTCTTTATTGTTTTGTTTGGGGTCTAAGTCCACAAAAAACATAGGCAATGGTTGTTTAGTTACTCGGCTTATAATATTTCTCACGCTTCTAACGTCGTGACCTTTACTTATTAGAAATGCCTTAATATCCGAAATATCCGTAGAATGATGCAAACCCTTAATAACTGCTCTAAATGCTCTTTCATTTTTAAGTTGAAAAGTATGATAAGAGATTTTGTGTTCCTCAAAGTATTTAACAATTTTACGATACGAATCAATGGTTTTGACCATTAATCGAACTTCACCCCTAAGTAAAGACTTAAAGCTAAAATCTTCTACCGGAATTACTTTACTTAAGTTATTCATCATTTTGTTCACATTTTCAACATTAGGTATGAATATTGGCGGAGGTTTTGGTACTGCTTGGTTCTGTTTATCTTTGTTGGTATCATTCTCGCTATGTGAGAGAGCGCTGAATCGATTGGACGTAGAAGGTTGGTTGTCGTCAAATTGTTTTCTCTTTGGTGAGTTACCTAAAGGCGATCCTAGTATTTTTCGTTTACTAACAACAACTTGCCAGTTATCATCGTCATTGTCAGCTTCACTGGAACCACTTGAGTGATCATCGTTGGGTTTTGCTTTATCGCTCATCGTGATAGACACTGTTGGTATTTGTTTTTGTATGTTTTGTTTGTTGTGTGATCAGTGCAAGCAATGCAGCTACTGCATGCACCGCAAACAAATTGCTTTGTTAGTGCAATTTCTTACAGTTTATGAAATGTTAAGAACTGGTATTGAGAGAAACTGTTACGGTTAAATTTGTTGGAAATTTGCTTTAATAATTTTAAAAACGAATGAATGCAATTTTGTGCGTTACCACGTCTACTCAAGAACACAGTTGAACAACGACTGATAAATTTAAATTGAGTATAATTTCTAAATTAGTAATATAAAATAAAATTTTGGTTTTATACGCCAGAATCCTAAAAAAGAAAAATTCCATCCGGAAACCAAGGTTCGTTTTGGCTAAGAGCCTGAAAAAAATAATATAATAATAGTAAAAAAAGAAGTAGAGTTAATTTTTGGTTTAAGTTTTATGAAACAATATATATGTTATTAGTAATAAGATGAAATGAATGTTATTATGTGTTGGTAAATAAATTAAGGCGTAAAGGCAAAATTAAAGGGTAAGTGTTTAGGTGTGGGCAAATTAATGGGAGTCACTTCAACATCGTAGAAGGATCTAAGTAACCATGGCTGGGATGAGCGACTGGTGGTCCACCTCCACCCACTCCTGTGTGTTTCGGCCAGCTATACATTTCGTCAACGCCTTCAAGCGACACGTAACATCGTCCGATTTAATTTAAGTGGTCCATCACAGTCCCTATATATCTTTCGATTTGCCCGAAATTTGGCATAGCGTACTGAATTGAAATTGATAGGATACATATGTAGAATATACGCAAAGTATATATGGGCAATATTGCCAATTTTTTAACATAGCTGAAGCGGAGGTTCACACCTTTATAACTCGGGAACTACTTAAGTATATGAAAAAAAGTGAATAGTTTTGGGTTAATTGATCTGTCGTTGCAAACTGCTCATGATATTGACCTCCAAACTTTATTTTAGTGGAAGCTGTGTCTACTTTAATGTAAAAAAATGTGTAAAAACAGGTTGAGGCGAACCAGTTTTATTATGTTCTCTATCGATTTGTGACTAAGCCACTCATTGCACGGTCTTCGTGTCAAAATAAAACTAGAAGCCAACAAAATGGGGACTACGCCCCTTATGTATCATTTTTCAAAATTTTAACTGCATCTACCTTTAAATGATGCTGACATTTTGAAGCTCGATTTTGAGTCTTTTTTGAATTTTAGTCCTAGCATTAATACGCGAACAGGAATTTCTAAAAATCGATTATACGATTATTGTAGTCGCGAATCTGCGTAATTTGATATGTATTTTGTGTATGTAGCATGCACAGCTTCAGAGTAATACTCATCCGAAGGTGCGAATTTTGTGCGATCAAATTTCTAAAAAACCTATTTTTCGGGTCAAATTTTTAGATCTGTCAACTGAATGATATGGGTACCCGCGATCAATAAGGTTTTTTCCGTTTCGGATGATATAAAATCTTCTTCGTGAAAATCCATCTACTAGAACGGCGGGAACTGGCCTTCCAAAAACACGAAATTTGGCAAAAAAATGTTTTTGAAAATATCGCGGATTTATTTGCGTTTTCTGTGTATCATTTCCGCTTCAATAAATGACCTCATACGGATTTTGATCTTTTTCGAAAAGAGAACTTTAAAAACTTCAGCCGAAAGAGAGATGTACGCAATTTATCTCAAAAATAGATTGTGATGGCACATCCATGGTTCTTAATGGACCACATTGAAATCGGTATAGATCGATGTATTTTTATAGGGTGCACACCGAAATCGGATGCGCGTTAATGACATATGGAGTTTTCGGAAATTACTCGCGTTTTACGGTTTTTTGGGTACTTCAATGTAACGTGCGGCACATCTTAGCCGTCAAATGAAATTTCGCAAAATATATATGGATTGGAAGATAAACTTCAGTACTTCCTGGAAACCGCATGCGCATCAAATGATTTTGAGAATTACGCGATGTAGACGCAATTTATCTCAAAAATAGTGTGAGCTGGCACATCCATGGTTCTTAATGGACCACATTGAAATCGGTATAGATCGATGAATTTTTTTTGGGTGCACACTGAAATCGGATGCGCGTTAATGACATATGGAGTTTTCGGAAATTATTCGCGTTTTACGGTTTTTTGGGTACTTCAATGTAACGTGCGGCACATCTTAGGCGTCAAATGAAATTTCGCAAAATATATATGGATTGGAAGATAAACTTCAGTACTTCCTGGAAACCGCATGCGCATCAAATGATTTTGAGAATTACGCGACTTAGACGCAATTTAAAATGTATATTTCATAATATTATTTTATTTTAAGATTTATTCCTATTTATAGAACCCTAAGATTTATCGGAAGGGTCTTGATATAATCCGCAAGGCGTATACTTATACACAAAAAGTTATTATTATTATATATGTCAATTTTTCGGCGAAATTCAGGTAAAATAGCAGAATAACCCCAACATTTTTTTCTGAAATTTCTTGTATACAATTAAAAAAATAAATGTGATGACATTATTTTTTCGAACCAAAAACAAATAATTTTCCTCAATATCTTGTTTTGTTGTCGCTGTGATTTACAAACAGCTACACGGACTTGTGTGATTTTGATATCATTTGATTCACCATGGTGTTTAGATTATGTAGATATTTTTAAATTAATTTTTAGGTGTGTGTATGTCATTAATATAATGAAAATATTTACGTAATCTCCTATATTTTCATTATTTCTCTCATATTTCGCGAAGATGTGCAACTTTTTCGCGATTTTTATAATATATTCATATTCTTATTTTACGGAGGAAGATATATATCAACGTTTTTGGTCAATATAATAAACGGCGTAATTTTAAGATTTTTTTCTTATGCCCAAAATTAAAACCTCGATAACTTTTGCGCGCATCAACCAAAAATTTGATCGCGAACGGTTTCGGAGTCAGAACATTTTTCTCTATATGTGTACCAAAAATCATTGATGTGCCACAAAAACAAAAAAGCTGATTTTTTCAAAATGGAATATTAAAAAATTGGCAATATTGCCCATATATATTTGTAATGTTTTTACGCTTTCTTTGACTTGGCTATTCAAACTTCAGTACATTGTGCAAAATTGTATGCCAATCGGCTTTGGGCCTTTATACACATCGCCTTTCACCAATTTCAGAAGGGTTCGTTCGGGGGCCATAATAATAAATGCTTCCTTAACTTTACTTATAATTCTAAATGGGCATACAGGCGAATGGATGGGCATGCAAAAATCAAATCAGAAAGTGATGTTATGCATATTTATAAAGGAACCATGTGCTTACCTTGTTTCAAAGATGAATTTATGATTTTTCTTCTATACATTTTGTGAAGTTATCTGGATTATTTGCAAAACTCTTTTGATATGACGATGTTATTGAAATGACTCACAGAATGATCTAAAGATTTTTAGCAACATATGTTCCGAACCTTTTAATTTATCAACCTCTATCTGTAGCGGTGTAGGGCACAACGCATTGTTTTTTTTTTAATTTTTGTTACCGGTAAATGCCTGCAAGGAAAACACCTTTCGTAACAAAGACAATGTTTTCACCAAAACATACACATAGATATGCAAATACACATTCATTGCATTCATTTGTGTCACCCTAACTGGCAAACAGCTGCAGCATAAAATATTCAAAGTTTTCCTCGTGGAAAAAAGAACTATTGATGGAAATTTCAATTGAGCTGAAAATTCCATTATTTTATTGTTGAGAGAGAAAAAATATATTTTAAATTCTCGGAGAATGCACAAATCTAAATGCACTACTCCCCTATCGTTTGCTCAAATCAAAAAATTGTGGGGAATGTCGAGAATCGTGGCTAGTTTGAAATAAAATATTCATGGATCTATCAATGGGGAAGTTGACGCCTCCTGCAATTCTTGATTTTGTGATGTTTGTTATCCAAAGCCTTAGGAACTTCGATTGCATGCGTGTTTTGATTGACTAGTTTTCAGATTCCTTTTTCTCACTGATTGAATCAGTATCTGGATTTGTTTAGACATGTTTTTTCGCAACTTTTCACGTCGTTATTTTCTTTGCTTTTATGTGACTTGAGTTTGATATTGAAATATTAGGTTTCCGTCTACGGTCATGCAGTGGTGGTGGTAGTTGTTTATTGGTTTGCAATTGTTTTGATATTTAATTAAGTCCGAAATTCTGTTGTTGAAGTCAAACAAAAATCTCGTTTCTAATTCGATAATAATATGGTGGAGAAATGCACACCAATAAAATTTCTATTGCAAATTCAGAATAAGGCATATTCGAAAGACGGAAAATAAAATTAGTAAAATAGAAATGTAGATATCGATAAACGGGTTGACAAACCCAATTTTAACAAGTAAGGAAAGTAGTAAAGTCGGACTGGGTCAATTATACTTCTCCGTTCACTGGTTTATATTTTATATTTTGTTTTTGACATAAAAAACAAATATCAAGCAGTATTACTGCACTTATGATTTTTCAAAACTTTTTTCTTCAATATTTACACTCATTGTCATTACGTTAGTATATGTATATGCTGAGAGCAAAAAGAGATAATCTTAAATCTTTTTATTTTCTTTCTCTTATCCGGGAAATGTCCATATTTCTAATATTAGTTTTTCTATTTTTAGATATCGCTGCTAATTGGATAGATCGCTGAGCATAAAGGCAAGGTGTATATATCCTTTGAATGGATATCAGTTTATGATACAATTAACTGTTATTGAAGAGACGTTTATTTTACCCGGAGTATCCCGGTATGTATGCGAATGAGTTGTGTGGTACTCCTTTGAATTCCAACCAAGCACACAACGTTGTTAAGTTCAACACAGTGTATTATTCTTCAATATTCATATTACACAGTCTAAGCGGTAATGTTCTATTTATGTAAGAGGTAGTGAAATATATCCAAACCACGAATTTATTTAATCGGAACAATAAACAAATAAGTTTTGCTTAAAATACTTTGTGTTTTATTTTTGGCTTGTGGCAACAGAATTATACTCTGAATAAGGTAGGTTGACGCTGTCTTTATTACACTGTGCAGTACTAAAATATTGAACTAATCGGGAATGCCAAACTCTGAAAGCTTATGATGGTAGAAGAAAACCCCTAGCTGCGTTTTGAATTATTATTATTTAATTTAAACCAAGCTTTATTTTTTTCGAATAGGGGAGGATTTTCAAATAAATCGTACTGATTATCACGTAAACTACTGGAAATATTGATTTTCACTCTTTAAAAATGTTTTACACCTTAATGAGATCTAACAAGTGAAAAAGCGTTCAGTTCGGCCGCCCCGAACTTTGGATACCCTCGTCCAAAGCTAAACTAACAGATACATGCAATGAAAATATAGGGAACATACCAAAAAGTGGGCATATACCGATAATTCTACAAGTGGGCATATATCGATAAGTAAACCATTATGTACACCAAATACAAACTTCAGCAATTTTTAATGGGGATTTTTACTAAAATCTGAAACATCCAAAAAGTGGACTGATACTCATGGTAGAGTATAAAATCCTCAAACTACTGTAGATTACAAAGTTATATGAGGCTATGCCTAAAGGGGGACTAATATTGATTACATAGTGTAGGAAATAGTGAATATTTGGGGATATCATTATATGAGGGCTATGCCTAATTAATGACCGGTATATGCTAATTTTTAGCCCAATATTTTAATTGTTTATCTCAATTCTTTCCTTCAGGAGCTATCACTATATTGAGGTGTTGCCTAAATGTCTGCCGATATATTTCATTATCGTCATGTTTGAGTTTTTTATCACAATATCTTTAGAAGGCGGAATGCTTACAACAGATGGCTAAATAGTCTTTGGAGGCTAAAAATTTACTATTCTCCGTAACGACTACCTAACCGTAACATACGGAACAAATCAAATAACTATTTTAATATAAACAAGTGAAAAAACGTTAAGTTCGGCCGGGCCGAACTTTGGATACCCTCCACCATAGAAATACTGAATATTTTTTGAAATGAAAATATAGGGAACATACATATAATAACCATTCTACCAATCGAATGTTGTAAACCAAAAATAAATTGCAGCAATTTCAAGGGGGTTTTTCCCTAAAATCTCAAAACCCCAAAATGTTGACATAGTAGGGTGAAACATGTGTATAAAATCCTGCAAATACTCCAATATACAGGGCAAATTTATATGAGGCATACTAAAGCGGGACCAATATTGACAAAATTGTGTAGGAATTAGCGAATACTTGGTGTTTTCATTATATTAGAGGTTTTGCTTAATTAAGGGCCGATATAGCTCAAGTTCTAAGCTAATAATTTAGTTTTGAATCCCAATACCGTGATTCACGCTAAATATTAAATATTTAGGAAGTTTTATATAGGACCTGGGCATAAATGCGGGTCGATATAGTTCATTCTCAAACCTCACATTCTAGTTTTTATGTCGATATCCTCCGATAGAAAAATTATTAAAACATATAGCTAAATCGACTAAATCGTTTTAGAATTCCATACTATGCAGGGTGTGAACTTAAAAGTTCGTCTACGAATATCCCCAATTCTATGGTGGAATACAGCTTTATGGGGATAACTTCAACACACGAAACAAATTAGCTAACTATTTTAATATATACCAGTAATGAAGGTAGTAAAGCCGGACTGAAAAGTCGGACGGAAGTTAAAAATGCGATCTTTATCTATAAGTAAACCGACTAACATCAATCCTTACACATGCCATTCTGCAATCTATTCCATACTTTCTAAATATATAAACCAGGTAACCATAGATTATTTGGTTTACAATCAACATGAATAGGTCGAAATTATATATGGAAGCTATGCTACATCTTAATCTGAACTGATTTCAATGAAACTTGCCCGAAATCAATTTATATTAACTTCAGTACATTGTACAAAATTGTGTGCGGGTCGACCAATCTTTGGGTCTTCAGTGCACAATTTAAATATATATTAGAGCTATATCTAAATCTGAAACGATTTTCGCGAAACTTAGCACACATTATTCTGGACCAAATTTTGTACCCTATGCCAAATTTTGTGCACATCGAAAGATATATAGGGACTTACCTTAAATCGGACGAAAGTATATATGGCAGCTATATATATAAATCTGACCCGGTTTTCTCGAAACTTGGCACACGTCATTCTTGACCTTATTCAGTACTTTATGCCAAATTTCGTGCAAATCGAAAGATATATTGGGACTTTGGTGCCCATTTACCTTAAATCGGACGAAAATATATATTGGAGCTATATCTAAATCTGAACCGATTTTCAGTACTTAGTGCCAAATTTCGTGCAAATCGAAAGATATATAGGGACTTTGGTGCCCCATTTACATAAAATCGGACAAAAATATATATGGGAGCTATATCTAAATCTGAAGCGATTTTTTCCAATTACAATAGAGTTCGTCATTGGGCCAAATAAGTGAATTGTGCCAAATTTCATCCAAATCGGATCATAAATGCGACCTGTACTTTGTACTCAAATCCACAAAATACTGAAATTTGGGGGTACCCATATATGGGGGCTATCCGAAAAAATGAACCTATATTTATAATTATTGTATGGGACATTTGCTACCCAATAATAACTCAAAGTGCCAAATTTCAGCAAATTCGGATATGGGGGCTATCCGAAAATATGGACCCATATTTATAATTTGTAGTGAGGAAATTTGCTACCAAATAAGAACTCAATGTACCAAATTTCAGCGAATTCAGTTGAAAAACACGCTCAAGAACCTCAAAATACCGAAAATTTTGGGGTAACCTTATATGGGAGCTATGCCTAAACGTGGACCGATAAAGCCCATCTTCGAACTTGACCTGACTGCAGACAAAAGACGACTCTATGCAAAATTTTGGCGATCTATCTCAATTCGTTTAGACGCTAGAGTGCTTATAACAGACAGACGGACATGGCTATATCGTCATAGAAGTTTACGCTGATCAAGAATATATATACTTTATAGGGTTTAGCACAGCTCGAACCCTATTGAAATTGGGTAAAATCGGCTCAGATTTAGATATAGCTCCCATATATATTTTCGTCCGATTTAAGGTAAATGGTGCACCAAAGTCCCTATATATCTTTCGATTTGCACGAAATTTGGCATAACATACTGAATTGAGCCTGAAATAATGTCTGCCAAGTTTCGAGCAAATCGGTCCAGATTTAGATATAGCTCCCATATATAGTTTCGTCCGATTTCATGTAAATGGTGCACCAAAGTCCCTATATATCCTTCGATTTGCACGAAATTTGGCATAACGTACTTAATTGAGCCTAGAGTGATGTCTGCCAAGTTTCGAGAAAATCTGTCCTGATTTCTTTATAGCTCCCACATATATTTTCGTCCGATTTAAGGTAAATGGTGCACCAAAGTCCCTATATATCTTTCTATTTGCACAAGATTTGGCATAGCATACTGAATTGAGTCCAGAATGATATGTGTAAATTTTCCTGAAAATCGGTTCGGATTTAGATATAGCTCCTATATAGAGTTTCGTCCGATTTAAGGTAAATGGTGCACCAAAGACCCTATATATTTTTCGATTTGCACGAAATTTGGTAGAACGTACTGAATTGAGTCTGAAATGATGTCTGCCAAGTTTCGAGAAAATCGGTCCAGATTTAGATATAGCTCCCATATATAGTTTCGTCCGTTTTCATGCAAATGGCGCACCAAAGTCCCTACGTATCTTTCGATTTGCACGAAATTTGGCATAACGTACTGAATTGAGCCTAGAATGATGTCGGCCAAGTTTCGTGAAAATCGATCCTGATTTAGATATAGCTCCCATATATAGTTTCGTTCGATTTCATATAAATGGTGCACCAAAGTCCCTATATATCCTTCGATTTGCTCGAAATTTGGCATATCGTACTGAATTGAGCCTAGAGTGATGTCTGCCAAGTTTCGTTAAAATCAGTTGACATTTAGTACAAAATTGAGCATGGTTGCGTTTTCTAGAAATACAGACAAAGCCCAACGGATGACCTATTGATATTTGTTTGAAGTCGATTTACATACGTTTGTCACATTGTAACAAACGAATGACATGTTTATGGATTGATCTAGGTCGATTCACATTTAGATAAATACAACAATACGTTGTATTTATCTAAATGTGAATCGACCATATGATATATCCAAATCTGGACGGATTCCAACAAAACTTGACACGCGTTTGGCTAAACTATCTTAAGTACGTTGTGCAACATTTTGTGTAAATCTGAACCGATTTTCTGGCAATTTTACACACATCATTCTAGACTCAATTCAGTACGATACGCCAAATTTCGTGCAAATCGAAGGATATACGAGGACTCTTGTACACAATTTATATTGAATCGGTCGAACATATTTATGGGACATATTTCAGGGACTTCGGTGCCGAAACTATATATGGGACTAAAATCGGCCGAAACTATATATGGGACCTATATCTAAATCTGAACCGATTTTCACGAAACTTAGCACACGTCATTCTAGACATAACTCAGTACGGTGTACCAAATTTCGTGCAAATCGAATGATTTTAAGGGAATTTGGTGCACCGTCTACCTAACATCGGGCGAAGTTATATATGGGAAATTTAGCACACATCATACTAAACTTAATTTAGTACGCAATGCAAAATTCCGTCAAAATCGAAGCATATATAGGGACTTGGGTACACCATATATATTAAATCGGTCGAACATATATATCGGACCTATGTCTAAATCTTTTCAAGAAGTTTTATACACATCATTCTAGCCCTAATTCTATCCGCTATGCCAAATTTCGTGGAAATCGAATGATATATAGGGACTTTGTTGAACCATTTACATTAAATCGGGCGAAACTATATATGGGACCTATATTTAAATCTGAACTGATTTTCACGAAACTTAGCACACGTCATTCTAGACTAAATTCAGTACGCTGTACCAAATTTCGTGTAAATCGAATGATTTTCAGGGACTTTGGTGCACCATTCACCTAAAATCGGGCGAAACTATATATGGGAGCTATATCTAAATCTGAACCGATTTCGCGAACCTTAGCACACATCATCCTCGACTTACTTTGGCTTCGATTTCTCAAAAATTCAAATGGGCTAATAATACCATAGACAGACGACAGCTTTCATTTACAGCTTTATTTAATTTGCTTTAAAAATTTCTTAATTTGAATTAATATTTACCCCTGACAGACGAGAGTTTCTGCATTTACGGAACAGTTTTTTGCTTCATAACGATTGTTTGTCTGTGTGTAGGATGAATTTTTATACCCTTCACCACACTGTGGTACAGGGTATTATGTATTTGTGCCTATGTTTGTAACAGGCAAAAGGAAACGAGATAGACACATGGTTCCTTTTGAGAATATGCATAGAATAACTTTCTAAGTCGATTTATGCATGTCCGTCCGTCCGTCTGTCTGTCCATGTTAAATTGTAAGCAAAGTACAGGTCGCATTTATAATCCGAATTGGATGAAATTTGGCATAGTTCACTTATTCGGCCCAAGGACGAACCCTATTGAAATTGGGAAAAATCGGTTCAGATTTAGATATAGCTCCCATATATATATTTAACCGATTTAATGTAAACGGTCCCTATATATCTTTCGATTTGCACGAAATTTATTACAGCCTAATCAATTAGGTCTAGAATGATGTCTGCCAAGTTTCGTGAAAATCGGTCCAGATTTAGATATAGCTCCCATATATAGTTTCGCCTGATTTAATGTAAATGGTGCCCCAAAGTCCCTATATAACTTTTGATTTGCACGAAATTTGGCAAAACGTACTGAATTAAGCCTAGAGTGATGTCTGCCAAGTTTCGAGAAAATCGGTCCAGATTTAGATATAGCTCCCATATATAGTTTCGTCCGATTTCATGTAAATGGTGCCCCAAAGTCCCTATATATCTTTCGATTTGCACGAAATTTGGCATAACGTACTGGATTGAGCCTAGAATTATGTCTGCCCAGTTTCGGGAAAATCGGTCCAGATTTTGATATAAGTCCCATATATAGATCCGTCCGATTTCATGTAATTGGTGCCCCAAAGTCCCTATATATCTTTCGATTTGCACGAAATTTGGCATAACGCACTGAATTAAGCCTAGAGTGATGTCTGCCAAGTTTCGTGAAAATCGGCGAACCCTACTGATATTGGGAAAAATCGGTTCAGATTTAGATATAACTCCTATATATATATATATATATATATATTTAACCGATTATATATGGTTCGATTTGCACGAAATTTGGTACAACCTAATCATTTAGGTCTAGAATGATGTCTGCCAAGTTTCGAGAAAATCGGTCCAAATTTTGATATAGGTCCCATATATAGTTTCGTCCTATTTCATGTAAATGGTGCACCAAAGTCCCTTTATGTCTTTCGATTTGCACGAAATTTGGCATAACGTACTGAATTGAGTCTAGAATGATGTCTGCCCAGTTTCGAGAAAATCGGTCCAGATTTAGATATAGCTCCCATATATAGTTTCGTCCGATTTCATGTAAATGGTGCACCAAAGTCCCTTTATGTCTTTCGATTAGCACGAAATTTGGCATAACGTACTGAATTGAGTCTAGAATGATGTCTGCCCAGTTTCGAGAAAATCGGTCCAGATTTTGATATAGGTCCCATATATAGTTTCGTCCGATTTCATGTAAATGGTGCACCAAAGTCCCTTTATGTCTTTCGATTTGCACGAAATTTGGCATAACGTACTGAATTGAGACTAGAATGATGTCTGCCCAGTTTCGAGAAAATCGTTCCAGATTTTGATATAGGTCCCATATATAGTTTCGTCCGATTTCATGTAAATAGTGCACCAAAGTCCCTTTATGTCTTTCGATTTGCACGAAATTTGGCATAACGTACTGAATTGATGTCTGCCTTGTTTTGTGAAAATCTGTCTAGATTTAGATATAGCTCCCTTTTATTATTATAGATTGATTTTAAGTAATTGACGCACCAATGAACCAATAGGCTGATAGGAACAAAAAGTTCTGAAATTAGTATAACCTAACCTGTGACAAGTTTGTTTGAAATCGCTTAATATTTGGGTAGAGCTTCCATATATATTTTCGACCGATGTCAAGTAAATTGGGCATCAAACTCCTCAAGTTAGTAAGATTGACATCAAATTTTGCACAACGTACAAAATTGAGCATTGAATTAAGTAGTTGCGTTTTCTAGAAGTACAGACATAGCCCAACAGATGACCTATTTATATTTGTTTGAAGTCGATTTACATACTTTTATGGATAGATCTTGGTAGATTCACATTTAGATAAATATCACATATTTTATTTCATCCAATTTCATATTAATAGTCCTGTTTAATATACCCATAGTGGTGAAGGGTATCATATAGTCGGCCCCGTCCGACTTTACTACTTTCCTTACTGGTTTTTATACCCTTCACCACACTGTGGTACAGGGTATAATGTCTTTGTGCATATGTTTGTAACAGGCAAAAGGAAACGAGATAGGCACATGGTTCCTTTTGAGAATATGTATAGAATCACTTTCTGAGTCGATTTACGCATGTCCGTCTGTCCGTCCGTCTGTCCGTCTGTCCGTCCATGTATTTTTGTGAACAAAGTACAGGTCGCATTTATGATCCGATTTGGATGAAATTTGGCATAGGTCACTTATTTGGCCCAAGGACGAACCCTATTGAAATTGGGAAAAATCGGTTCAGATTTAGATATAGCTCCCATATATATTTTCACCCGATATAGGCACCTAAGTACCTATATATCATTCGATTTGCACGAAATTTGGCATAGCGTACTGAATGAGGTCCAAAATGATGTGTGCTGAGTTTCGTGAAAATCGGTTCCGATTTAGATATAGCTCCCATATATATTTTCGCCCGATATAGGCACCAAAGTACCTATATATCATTCGATTTGCACGAAATTTGGCATAGTGTACTGAATTAGGTCCATAATGGTGTGTGCTGAGTTTCGTGAAAATCGGTTCAGGTTTAGATATAGCTCCCATATATATTTTCGTCCGATTTAAGGTAAACGTGGCACAAAAGTACCTATATATCTTTCGATTTCCACGAAATTTGGCATAGCGTACTGAATTAGGTATAGAGTGATGTGTGTTAAGTTTCCTGAAAATCGGTTCAGATTTAGATATAGCTCCCATATATATTTTCGTCCGATTTAATTTAAATGGTGCACCAATGTCCCTATATATCTTTCGATTTGCACCAAAGTTGGCACAGCGTAATGAATTAGTTATAGAATGGTGTGTGTTAAGTTTCCTGAAAATCGGTTCAGATTTAGATATAGCTCCTATATATATTTTCGTCCGATTTAATGTAAATGGTCTACCAAAGTCCCTATATATCTTTCGATTTGCACGAAATTTGGCACTGCGTTATGGATGAGGTCTGGAATGATGTGTGTTAAGTTTCCTGAAATCGTTGAAATCGGTTCAGATTTAGATATAGCTTCTATTTCATCTGTTGAATATGCTCAAAGTGGTGAAGGGTATCATATAGTCGGCCCCGTCCGACTTTACTACTTTCCTTACTGGTTTACATTAGTTTCGATATTTGTCGGGATTACATCTTTAGTAAATAGATACATGACATAAAGGAGGAATAGCAAATATGATTTTATCAAAACAGCTCCCAATTTAAAAAAATTGTTGAAATTTGCCTTCATTTATTATTTTTATTTTCATAAGTATAAATAAATTTTACAAGAAACAATTATTTTTTGACAGCATTGCCATATTGAAATTGCGTAATTCAGCATAAATTTAGATTGATTTTGTACATTAACATTACATAAAAATAATTTACATGTTAATTTGAATTAAGGCTGTAAAAGCAAATTAAGGCTGTCGTCTGTCTAGGCTATAAGACTACGAAATTTACTGTATTGTATTTTTGTTTTTATGTTTAAATAAGTTTTGATCTAAATTTATTTAATTTCGAACATTTTGTATATATTTTTTAATAAATAAATGCATTTCTGATATGTATGAATAAAATATACATACATTTGAAAATAAACACTGTAAAAAACCATGCAGTTCAAAAAATTCCAAGCCATGTTCAAAGGTGCCCCCTGGAGGGGCAGTTTTGAACACTTTGACTTCGTCTATTAAAACAGTAATAAAATGTATATATCAAGTTTAAAGAAGGTCACATGTATATTCATAGTAAAAGTTACATATGTACCTATTAGTAAAAATTTATAAGAAACCAAAAATTATAAAATAAACCAGTAAGGAAAGTAGTAAAGTCGGACGGAGTCAACTATATGATACCCTTCACCACTTTGGGTATATTCAACAGATGGAATCCTAACAGACGTCGCATTTTTGAAGAACCATTAATATGATAATAAACATGTCATTCTGCAACCTATACTAAATTTTATTCAGATATGGAGTTGTTTCTTACAATGCACTACAGGTAATTTGCCCTTTTTTTAAGCAAAAATTAATAACAGCGGTTTAATACGATTTTTTGAATTTTTAAGTGATTTATATATACAAGAAAAGGAAAACGCAGATTTCCACAGTAGATACCGGATATAACGAACAACGGTTATAAGCAATTACACATATAACGAACTAAGGTAATTCTTTCTCAGATATTTCCATTAGTTTTCTTAAACATGAGAAACGGTTGAAAACGATTAGGGTAGTTGTTTATTTCATGCTTCTGTTTATTTCATCAAACCAAATATCGAAAATTGTATTGTTTTTATTCTGAAGTTCCCTACAAATAACTGATATATCACGAAAAACGCAAAAATCGCAATTTGAGACTTATTGGAATCAATTTAGAAGGCTTTCATTAATATGTTTCAGTTGTCAAAAAATCAGACAAATTTAAACATTTTAATAAAAGTCTATCTAAAATTACTTATGTGGAAAAAATAAACCCATTTCTTTTATTATAGTCAACTATGTAAATATTATATATTAAATAAACAGCACACACCACCGCCAATACTCTCCATGTTTAATTTTTATGTTTATGCTTTGTATTTAGCGGTATTAAACGTTTTAAAATACGCCTTAATTTCTTAATATTTTTATTTCTTTAATTCATTTTCAAAGTTTAGAGTTTCGCAACAATTTTCACCGCTTTTAAGACACTTTTACGCAAAAAATCTTAGAGAATCATACATTTTGACATATTTTCTTTTCAGTGCCATCAGAAAAGATTTCATTTTCCAAAATTGAAAAAAAAATAAATTTTTGCCCAAAAAAACTGTCCAAATTACCCATAGTGCAATGCGACAAAATAATGTAAATAAATTTAAAGGAAAATATCGAAATCTAAACCGATTTCATCGAAACTTGTCACATCTTAGGTTACACTTATTTCAGTATGTTTTGTGCAATCGGCCACACTTTGAGTTCTTTATTAACTTACAAATCCAAATTTTGTGCAAATCGAAGGATATATAAGAACTTTGGTGCACCATTTAAATAAAATCGGACGAAAATATATATGAGAGGTATATCTAAATCACGAAATTTAACACACATCTTTCTAGACTTAATTCAGTACCCTATGCCGAATTTCGTGCAAATCGAAAGATATATAGCGACTTTGGTGCACCATTTACATAAAATCGGACAAAAATATATATGGGAGCTATATCTAAATCTGAACCGATTTTCGCGAAACTTAATACACACCATTCTAGACTAAATTCAGTGCGCTATGCCAAAGTTCGTACAACTCAAATAATATATAGGGACTTTGGTGCACTATTTACCTCAAATCGAACGAAAATCTATATATATATATAATACAGAAAAAAATTTGTTTGTTTGTTTGTGTGTATGTTCCCGATAGACGCAAAATCCGCTGAACAGATGAAAATGAGGTTTACACAGAATGCCATGTTATGCCCTGAAAGTAACAAAGGCTAGATAAACTTCAAAAATTCCGCGTGGTTGCAGAGTTATAGCATTAATAGTAAACATACCTCAAAATTCCGGAACATGTAATATGCGCATATCTTAAGAACGGCTAGAGATACCGTCTTCAAAATTTGTCTGAATAACGTTGGTGTACATAGACATCATCCATACAAAATTCAGCGCGGTATATTAGGGGGAAATACAATCCCCATTGCATTTAAATGATCTACTTATAGAGAATAAAAAAAGTTTTGTTTGAAAAGTCAAAAATCGCTGAACAGATTTCACTGAAATTTTTAAAGTACGTGATGCTACTCAATATAAAGAATGCTGGCTAGATAAAATCCTAAAATTCCGCTTGGATGTCGAGTTATTCCATCAAAAGTATTCCCAACTCTGAAATAACATAGACATTTTATGCTTATATCTTAAGAAGGGTTACAGATTCCCACTTCAAAAATTGCCTGAGGAAATTGGTTTCAAATACGCATTATTCCTATAAAAATTGGCGTGACACAATGGGGAGAACTAACTCCCAATTGAATTTAATTTCTCTATATATAGAAAAAAAGATACGCTTTCGATTGCAGACACGAAAACCTCTGAATTGACTTGGCAGAAATTTTCGCAGTCAGTCATGCCATCCCATGGAAGTAAGATAGGCAAAATAAACTTCCAAAATTCCGCAAATGACGAGGAGGTAAAGAATAAACCGTAATCATACCTCTGAACTAATATTCATTTTCTATGAACATATTAGAATATCTTAAATAAATCTGTTCATAAAAGTATGTATGATATTCAGATAAGTACAAATCCAATTTTAAATTACCAGGAAGTAAAAATTGGTCCAAATCAAAAATTTTCGACTCATAATGTTTTGACCTATTATTTCATTATCAGTAATGATAAAAAACACCACTTCAGTAATTCCGCGAACGTCTGCTGTTACCTCACCATTATCTTAACATATTTTAATAAAATGTATGTTAAATGAAAATTATGAAATGAATGAAATTATGTATCTGCAAGAATTGGGAGATATCTAGCAGCGAAGTGCTGATGGTGGATTAAAAGTTATAAAAATCTGAAATCTGTGGTGAGTTATCATCATAGCTGAACTGAAAACAAAATGTGTCCATTACGTATTAAGTTTAGTTGATCAAACTTACTTACTTACTTAGCTGGCTTGTTACAGAACGGTTGTTCCATAAGCCGAGCTTAAAAAAGATTTCCAAGCGCGTCGGTCTTGTGCGCAAATCCACCAATTTGGAAGACCACGTTCCAAGATGTTGTTTTCTACTTGGTCTTTCCATCTGATTCGTGGCCTTCCCCTTCTACGGGAACCATCAGTAGGCTCATTTTTATATGCCTTTTGAGCTGGGGCATCTTCATTCATCCGCACAACATGGCCTAGCCACCGTAGTCGCTGCAGCTCAATACGACTGACTATGTCGATGTCCGCGTATAAATTGTAGAGCTCATGGTTCATTCGACGCCGATATTCACCGTCGACGCAGATCGGCCCGTAGATCTTTCGGAGAATTTTTTCTCTCAAACACCCCAAGCGCTGCCTCATCTGCTTGCGCAAGTACCCATGCTTCTGATCCATATAATAGCACGGGTAGTATCAGCGTCCTGTAAAGTGTGAGTTTGGTCTGGCGAGAGGTGGCCTTGTTTCTAAACTGCTTACTTAGACCATAATAGCATCTGTTGGCCATCACAATCCTCCGAATTTCAAAACTGATATTATTCGTTTTATTTATGGCGGTACCAAGGTATATAAAGTCTTTAACTACCTCGAAGCTGTAGTTCTCAAGTTCCACAGTTGGTCCGAGTCTACTGGACGTCTTCCGCGTTGATACCATCAGCTTGGTCTTCTCGCCGTTTACTGCCAGACCCACTTTGGCAGACTCCTTTTCAATTTGTTCAAAGGTGGCTGTTACCGCTCGCAATGTTCGACCCATTATATCGATGTCATCGGCGTAGGCGAGTAACTGATGTTGTTTGGTGTACAGAGTGCCATTTCTGTTCACCTTTGCGTCTCGTATGACCTTTTCCAGTAGGATGTTAAAAAGATCACACGACAAACTGTCACCTTGTCTGAATCCTCGTTCGGTATTGAAGGGCTCCGATAGGTCCTTTCCTACTTTAACGGCTGACCTTGTGCCACTTAAAGTTATCCTGCATAGCCGTATTAATTTTGCAGGACTGCCGAACGCAGACATGGCTTTAAACACCACTGAACGGATAGGGCTGTCGAATGCGGCTTTATAGTCGACAAAAAGGTGGTATGTGTCGATGTGTTTTTCGTGGGTCTTTTCCAGGATTTGGCGCAGAGTGAAAATATGGTCAATGGTGGATTTGCCAGGTCTGAAGCCGCATTGGTATGGTCCGATGATGTCATTGACCATAGGCTTCAATCGTTCACACAGCACACTGGATAACACTTTATATGCGATGGGAAGGAGACTTATTCCTCTATAGTTGGCACATACCGTCTTGTCTCCTTTTTTGTGCACGGGACACAGGATGCTGAGGTTCCAATCATTGGGCATGCATTCATCTAGCCAAATTGTGTTAATCAGCTGGTGCATTGTCCTGACCAGCATCTGGCCAACAGTCTTGAATAGTTCGGCTGGTAACCCATCGGCTCCTGCTGCTTTGTTGTTCTTGAGCCGATTAATTGCTTTTATGACCTCATCTTGGCTAGGTGGTATACACTCTATACCATCATCTCTTATTGGCTCTGGGGTATCTTCTTCATCGCCACTATTTGATACTAGTAGCTTTTCGAAGTGCTCCTTCCAGATCCTCAACACGGTGTCTGTATCTGTCACCAGGTTTCCTTCTTCATCTCTACAGGAGGATGTGCCTGCACCAAAGCAATTCGCTCATCTACTGGAGTGAATCTGGAGACAAGGTCTTTTATTCTCCTGTTAACCATAAATCCGCAGCCAAATTCATGTCTCGTTTCATGGCAGCTATAATACAGGGCGTAATCGTCTGATTTACTTACGCCTGTCCCTTTCCATCGCATTTCCTGTAAGGCAATAATATCGGCTTTGTACTTCTTGAGTATATCCGCCAAAGCGAACACTGCCCCTGTTCTGTACAACGTGCGCACATTCCAAGTGCAGATTCGCAGATCGTGGTCCTTTATACGTTTGCGGGGGTCGTCAACATTAGGGGGGTTTGGTTTTCTTTTTCTTTGCTTTTTCATAGTAGGTTGGGTTTTCCTAGGGTGGGCAACTAACCCGACGCCTCAACCCATTTTTTATAGTTCTTATGGGTGAACTCGCGGCACATGTTAGCTCACTATTTCATCGGGTGATGAGAATAGCTCCCCAGGTGGCACCGCGGGGAGGTCAGTGTCCACAATTGAGATGAAAGAGGGACCAAGATAAGCCTGGGCTTCGCCATGTTAAAGCCAATCAGAGCCGTTGCTTGGTATCTATCATCCCCTACGCCACCCATCAAACTGATATGACAAAAACTATTATTTCGAAGACGTGTAGAGGAAACGACTAACTCAATTGCCACAAATTCTATCAACGGACTTGATCTTGGTTTTCTTAAAAATACTAAGGTATGTACAGTTAAGACCAAGACTAAATATAGGTTCGGTAAAAATATTATAATGTGATAATGCATTCTTTTAAAAACCTTAACAGGAATTATACAGCAGGGATCTAAGCGATATCAATCAGAGCGAGGAAGGGATCCCAGCCATATAATGGGGAATCAGTTGACAATACACACATAAAGGTTGGGACTAATGGGAATGAATGATTGTGTTGGTCTTTGAACGATTAATGAAAAACATGTAAATATTGGAGAAAATATATTAAGAGTAAATCCAAATTTGTTTTTAGTATCACCACTGTTAATCAATGATTATTTAAAAATGTATTTGTAATATATTGAATCGAATAACTTATACATTAACCAGCTGCTACGATATAATTACTGATATTACACTACGCAATATCTATAGCCGAACAGTAATCTTCGAATTTGTGTGGCCTCTGGAGCGACCAGAAAATCAGACTAAAATAAGTTTTTGGTCCATTTCATCTACATCTTAACCAATAATCAGGGGTCTTCTTTGGACAGAATCCATCCTACATAAAATATCGTCAATATTGGCCCATAACTGTGGCCTGTATCGTGTTTACAAATTATAATGGACATACGGACGGACACACATGTCTAAATCGACTTAGCTAGTCGAGATATGTCGATCCGCATGCTTGAAGGTGGGTCTAGGACCAATATTTCGGGGCGTTACAAACTTTTGGGGCTGCACAAAGCCCGTAAAATGCTCTGACAACATAGTTGTGAAGGGTATTACTAAATGTATACCATTTATTTTTTTCTATCGCTGATTCTTATGAAAATAACCAGAAATTACTTACTACAACATTCATTTAAAACACCCAGGAGTCTATTTGTTTGTTGCCTCTTAATTTCCATTTCCAATTCAAACGAAACGATAACTAATCGATTGAAAGACTGGGTGTTCTGGTGCTCCTTTTACCCTGAACTATCCTTTGGCATTTGTACAAACAAAAACATTATTGAATTCGATTTACAATTATTCCCGCGGCATTTTGATTTCATTAGTGAGCAATTACATTACCGTCGTCAGTTTGTAGATGAATGTTGAAATCATTTGCAATTACGAGAAATATAAATATGAATGAATACAGGTTATGTTGGAGCGATTGGATATGAATGAATGAACGACATGATCCACTATATTATGTTAGGATGAATAGAGGAGTAGTTAAACCACATGTTCGGTTCCACCATTCATAAAAATAAATGTATATGGTAATAATATTCAAATAAATGACGTTTACTACATTTATTACATTTCATACAGGTATATGACGTTTTCGACGTTTACACCTTTTTGACAGTTGAAAACCTAAAAATTCGTCACACGGACCATCCCAGCAAATGGTGCAAATGGAGGAGCCTATGTCTTTCCACTTTACATGAAATATGCCATATCGTATTGAATTGACGACGTTTCAGATATAGCTTCTACGTCCATTTATATATATATATATATATATATATATATATAAGTGACATTAAATTTTTCATAAATTTGTAACGACTCAATTGTCCAACGAATTGCTGGGGAAAGCTCCCGGCGGTCAGAGTCCGTCACAGAAATTTATTTCTGTCAGCGACAAGAGTAAGGAAAGAAGTCTGTTGTGTGTTTTTAGTATAGGAGGATTTTATTGCTTCGTTTTCGGCACAGTTGATATTGGGGATATTGTGCGAGACTAGGGTAGGTGTTGGGATATGGGGGACTAGGCTGGGATGAGGCCAGTGATCTGGCCGGGGCCAATTGCCTAGAGCTGCCACCTGGATGACGGAAGCACCTGTGCGTTATTTCGGCGTAGTGGCTTAGGACAACTCACTAGCGCCCACCGCTTAGAAAGAGTCCCTTGGTTGACTGGGGCCTGGGGTAACCTGGAGTCCTAGTGGCGTACGAAAACTCACTAGGGGTACGTCGAGCGGCCTGGAAGTGGCTTGTCCAAACTCACTTCTTCCGTGAACGGCGCAGGTGGCAATCTCAACTCACCTGTTGTTTCGCGAGTCAGGGACTGGTGGTTTCAGTGGCAACGGGAAGCTCACTTCACCTTCAGTCCTCTTCACTCCTTGATTCTGGATTGACTCACCTGTTAAAAGGGGTTTATGGTATATCCTCGTCTGGTCCTTGTGCTGTCAGCTTTTCTCTCACGACTGTCCCCGCAGCTTTCGTTGTTCGCCCTTTTATAGGACCGTCGTCGCAACCTTCAGGATCACACTGTGTGCGTTATTCCTTGGCGACGCATCGCAGTCTCTACGCACGCGCGTTGTTGTTTCTTACCGCTGACCAGTGTGAATGACGTGCGTTATTGTTGCTAGTTGTTTTTGAACAAGCAACGCATCAGAACCCCTTACCGTGTGTTGTTGTTGCTTGTTGTTTACGAACAAGCAACGCATCAGAACCCATTACCGTGTGTGTTGTTGCTAGTTGTTTACAACCAATTAACACATCAGAACCCCTTACCGTGTGTTTTGTTGCTTGTTGTTTACAACTCAGCAACAAGTCAACGCCCTTTGACGTGGATTTTGTTGCTTGTTGTTTACATGCACCAAAATATCGAACGGTAAGTTGTTTTTATGCCTAAATCGTAAGCAACTTCGCACGGAATTTGAAACAATTTGCTGTGCGAATTCAAGTTCATATATTAATTCAATATCTTAGATTCTAAAATTTAATAAATTGGCCGCCAATAAGAAAGATATCAATACTCGGGTGTAGCCGGAAACGAGCCTGCGACTTCCGACATCACAAATTTCAGATTGGTATGTGTATGGGTTGTTTTCATTTATTCGAAATATCTGTGTACTTCACGCAGGTTATATCATCCGATACCATTTAAATGCTCCCCCAAAGATGTTATGTAGGCATCTATTGTCTGTACCAAAAATAGTGAAGGGTATCATATAGTCGGCCCCGTCCGACTTTTGAACTTTCCTTACTGTTTCTTAGTCTCAATTTGGTACGTATTACCAATTTTTGTATTAATCGATCAAACATTGGGACAGTGGGGTAATATTGTAAAATCGGACGAAACTATATATGGGAGCTATTCAATGCGGGTCGTTTTTGAACTGCGCCAAATTTCATATCATTCGAAACATAAATTACACTTGCACTTTGTTTATAACTTAATATGGACAGACAAACTCGGCTTAAACAGTGATTTTACACTTATTCTCAAAAATTACTACGGGTCACTCTACCACAATTTCGCACCGAACATCGTAATCAAAGCATTCAATTTATATTATTGCTGCAGTCATAACATTATATTAACAAAAGTTGATATTTATATTTTTTAAAAATAATAATGTTTTTCAACTAAATTCTCAGTTTGAATAAGAGACATATTCCCAATGGTATCCAATTTCCAAAGCAAGATTTAGAGATTTAGTATTCAAATGTGTTAAAAGACCAAAATAAAATGTATTCTATGCTACTTAAAAAATATCATTCATACCATATGGAGTGCAGACAATCAATGTTACTACAATCAGACAATGAACCCTTGAGTGGTTTCCAATCAATGATATAAATAAACGAAATGTAATTTAATTAAATACAATATAAATAATTCCTACTGGTAGGGATAATAATCGGAATTCTCTTATCCAGAGGATAAACATATATTTAATTTGTCTGGATGGATATTATTGACCAAATTTAGGTGCCTTATTGCAATTGTTGTGCCAACAACAATAACATAAAGTGTTGTATTAAATTGACAAAAATCCGTTTACATTTTGATATACCTCCAACATATATTTTCGTCTAACTTAATAAAAATAGTGCACTATTATACCCTTCACCACACTGTGGTACAGGGTATTATGTCTTTGTGCATATGTTTGTAACAGACCCGATCTTCACGAAACTTAACACACATCATTCCAGACCTAATTCAATAGGGTTCGTCCTTGGACCGAATAAGTGACCTATGCTAATTTTCATCCAATTTGGATCATAAATGCGACCTGTACTTTGTTTACAATTTAACATCGACAGACGGACGGACGACATGCATAAATCGACTCAGAAAGTGATTCTATGCATATTCTCAATGGGAACCATGGGTGTATCTCGGTACCTTCTGCCTGTTACAAACATATGCACAAAGACATAATACTCTGTACCACGTTGTGGTGAACGGTATAACCATCCACTGGCTTTCTTTATTTGTACATTATATTACATATATTACTTTAATAAGCATATACAAAAGTTCCGAGAAACTTAATTAATAAAAATAATGTTTATATAACAATATCAATAAACTATTGTTTATCATTAAATATAACATTGTTTACTTGGACAACAATTCAATGAATTTTATGATATTATCTTTATTTGAACGCAAATACTTTAAATTACATGTAAATTGTGCTTTCGTTTGTCTTTTGATGTTCTCCGTTCTAATATTATTAAAACATTATCGAAAAACTTTTGGGTGTCTTGTAATAATTGATGGAGATTATATAAATGCCTTTAGGTTGTTGGGTGGAAAAGGGATTTGAAGAAAATCATTTTACCGTTTACATAATAATTAATTTATATTATCCGAATAGCCGAAACATTATGCAAAAGTTCAAAAATAATGAGAAAGCTAGAATGAAATCTAGTTAATTCTGGAAACAACATTTTGTTAATTAAAATGGTACAGTGGGATTTAATGTATTTATTAATTAAGGAATTGAACCTAGGGGAGGGGAAGTCTTCGAAAGTAATAAATGAAAAATGTACAGTTTTAAAGATTTAAAATTCATAACAACGTCTAGTACATTATTAAATGTCACTATCATTTAATTACAGTTAATTCGTAAAACTTGTGGAGTATTTAAATACTTAAGTTGCACTTTAATTTCAGGAATTGTTAAAAGAAACATTCCATGTCCCACACCATAACGAATATAATTTTGCATAAATCGTTAAACATAAAATATTTACCTTCACCGACATACACATAAATGTCAGCAGCATGAAAAATGTTGTTTCAGTTATGTTAAGGAAGTAAACATCAAGTCCAAATATGTTTTTACAAAAGGGGTTAGAAACCAACATTAAAATCTATCTATCTATCTATCTGTCTATCTATCTATCTATCTATATATATAAAAATGAATTTCTGTTTGTTTGTTTGATCAGTGTTCCCTATAGACTCCTAAACTACTGAACGGATTTTCATGAAATTTTCACAGTCGATTTTTGAGTACATTTGTGGTAACATAGGGTACTTAATTTTTTGATAGGGGAACCAATAGCCCCCATACAAATTGCCCCCTTTATTGGATAAGAATTGGTAATTTATAGCAAAATGTTAGTAAATATACAAACCAATGATATGGATTATACAATGGTGAATATACTTATTTTAGCAACTCCATAAACCGCTTTTCTTTATGAGTTGCCAATTCGCAATTTGTATGTTGAATGTGATGGTGGAAGTGATAAACGTAAAAATGTGAGAGTGAGTTCTACTAAATAAGAAGTACAGTATATAATTGTACTGTATGCCTAAATTAGGATATTCACAAAATGTGTGTCCTATTGTTTGTATTTTCTAAGCTTCTTCCATATAAAATTTTGTATGATAATATTCTGACCTACATTTTTCAGTGTGCTAATTTTATCAGTACATTGTTTAAAATTGTTTGTAACAGTTTTGTTATTCTTTAAAAAATTAAATTTTTTTGTTCATGAAATAAAACAAGAATTCACAGAATAAATTCATATCGGAAGTACGGAGATTAATAAGAAAATGACAATACAAACAAGTTTGTGATCTTATGTGTTTGAATCGATATTTTCAAATATTCGCAGAAGTATCCAGTGATACTTTTTACATTTTTGCAAAAAAAATTGTATAGCTTGGAAATTTTTAATAGCGGATACTTTAAGAACTTTAATGACGTATTACTAATATTGCAGGGAATAACTTTTAAATGTGAGTTTTGTGCCTATGAATAGAAAAGGTGGCACTACATGTATAAAAGTTTTATATCTTAAAAATCTGGTGGTGGCCACGTAATTAAGACAAAAACTATGGTAAAATTTTTTGGTAAGCTCTCGATTCGTTTCAAATATTTTTGAATTTTTTTTATTTCAAAATACTTAGATATACTTCACTTAAGATGTTTAGTGTGAAAATAGAAAATTGTTGCATGCAAACTTTTCAGTTTTCATGAAAAAAATCATCAACTTGAAGTGGCTACATAATTAGAACAATGTGTGAATATTTACATTACAGTAATTTTTTAAATATTTTTACAAAACAAAGTTCAGTAAACTAAGCACCGATAAAATCATGTACAGATAACAAATTAAAATTAAAAAAAAATCTGTAAAATATATCAAAATTGGCAACAATTTTTACAGTACAAGTAAAATTCGGAAAATCTCCTTTAATAAAAAAAGGTTCGAATGTACCATAAATCTATATATATAAAAATCAATTTGTGTTTGTTTGTTTATTTGTTTGATCAGTGTTATCTATAGACTCCTAACTTACTGAACGGATTTTCATGAAATTTTCACAGTCGATGTACATGAAATTTTCACAGTTGAGTACATTTGTGGTAACATAGGGTACTTAATTTTTTCTGGGGGCAGGGGAAACAGTAGACTCCATACAAATTGCCCCTTTTTTAGATCAGAATTGGCCATTACAGCAAAGAATTGGAATTGACAATTATAGTAAAGTGTTAGTAAATATACAAACCACAGATGTTTACTAAGTTCACAAACCACCTTTATGTAGGTGTTGCCAATTCCCAATTTGTTTTTATGAAAATGATAAAGGTGGAAATATCAGAATCAAAAAAGTGATACTGAGTGGCACAAACTGGAACTGTACACATTACTGATGACAGAATTCGTACAATTCAAGTACGAAGCGATTTAATTCGGTGGTCTGTATACACAAATTAGTACTGTACACACAGTTGCCCTCTATATACCCTTCACCACACTGTGGTTCAGGGTATTATGGCTTTGTGCATATGTTTGTAACAGGCAAACGAAATCGAGACAGACCTATGGTTCCTTTTGAGAATAAGCATAGAATAACTTTCTGAGTACAAGTCGCATTTATAATCCGATTCGGATGAAGTTTGGCGCAGCTCATTTATTTGGCCAAGGACTCTATTGAAATTGGTGAAAATCGGTTCAGATTTAGATATAGCTCCCATATACAGTTTCGCCCGATTTTAGGTAAATGGTACACCAAAGTCGCTATATATCATTCGATTTGCATGAATTTTGGCATAGCGTACTGAATTAAGTCTAGAATGATGTGTGTTAAGTTTCATGAAAATCGAAAGTCCCTGAAAATCGTTAGATTTGGACGAATTTTGGCATAGCGTGTTGAATTAAATCTAGAATGATTGTTCAAAGTTTCATGAAAATCGGTTCAGATTTAGATAAAGCTTCCATATATATTTTTGTCCGATTTAATGTAAATGGTCTCTATATATCTTTCGATTTGCACTAAATTTGGTACAGCCTACTAAGTTCGGTCAAGAATGATGTATGCTAAGTTTCGGGAAAATTAGATATAGCTCCCATATATAGTTTCGACCGATTTTAGGTAATTGGTACACCAAAGTGGCTATATATCATTCGATTTGCATTAATTTTGGCATAGCGTACTGAATTAAGTCTAGAATGATTTGTGCTAAGTTTCGTGAAAATCAATTCAGATTTAGATATAGCTCCCATATATAGTTTCGCCCGATGTTAGGTAAATGGTGCACCAAAGCCCCTGAAAATCATTCGATTTGCACGAATTTTGGCATAGCGGACTGAATTAACTCTAGAATAATGTGTGGAAAGTTGCGTGAAAATCGGTTCAGATTTAGATATAGATTCCATATATATTTTCGTCCGATTTTATGTAAATGGTGCACTAAAGCCTCTATATAAACGATTTGCACGAATTTTGGCATAACGTACTGAATTAAGTCTATAATAGTCTAGCAAAGTTTCGTGAAAATCTGTTCAGATTTAGATGTAGCTTTTATATGGTAAGTTGCCTTGAATTCGGTTCATGGTAAATGTACGCCATGTAATCAATAGATGTCTGACTTAAATAGCGTGTGTCAAGTTTGATTTAAATCGATTTACAAAATTTAGCATAATAAGCTAAAGTGAATTATTAATACCATAACACGGTTTTTTTATAATCTGCTAAGTGACAATCACGTGTGGGAATATGTTACTAGCTTTCGTGGATGCTCTTTTGAACAATTTATTCAGTATATATATTACCGTGGACACTTAAGGATGTTATTTTCTTTCACACACTCCTCCAGAAACCCCAATATTTTGATACCTCTAATTTGGAATATTTACGCGATGTTGGAATGCACTTCCATTTGAGTTACGGGTTTTTCTCATAGCAATAATGCTATACGTTTAAAAATTCTAAGTCAGTCACACATTCCATCGTAAAAATTACCATATTATGGATTTTTTGCCTTTTTTGGCCTTTGGTAGGGGCAGCGAAGTGCCACGGGTCTAGCTAGTAAGGTATAATTGAAACAAGTTAAAAAAGCGTTAAGTTGGGCTGGGACGAATTTTGGATACCCTCAACTATAGGTATACGGAAAGGTCCTTGAAATGAAAATATAGAGAACATAAACCATTATGTACACCAAATATACATTTCAGCATTTTTAACGAGGTTTTTTCTTAAAAACGAAACGAAAAAACATTTATCTGTATTTATAACTAGCATATGCCCGCTACTTCGTTAGCGAATAGGTAATTAAATCATGTATTACCATATTATTTTATTTTCACAGATAACTGCATATGTTAGAAAAACTAAACAATCCACACTTTAATATCAACCATAAATTGAATTTGAGTACCATTTAGTTCCAATATTCATGATTCGAGCTCTTAAGTGATCCTTAATCCAAGTTTCAGGATTCCAACAGTAGTACGAATTTCTAAAACTCCGATCCTAAATCCAAGTTTCAGGATTCCAACTCTATCGGTTCACCCACAATTCAAATTGTACCAAATTTAGTACACAGTAGTATGAATTTCTAAAACCTACTTCTTACCACCCCCATATGGATCCTAAGTTAAAGTTTCAGGATTCATACCCTATCGGTTCACTCACAATTCAAATTATACAAAATTTAGTACAGTAGTACCAATTTCCAAACCTGCCTACATACCCCCAACCCTACACCCCCACTGTGAACCCAAACCCAAGTTTCAATTCAAATTGTACCAAATTTAGTACCCATAAATATCAATTTCTTAAACTGAATCTTGATCCCAATCCTACACAACTACAGTGATCCTGACTCCAAATTTCATTGTTCCCGCTCTATCGGTTCACCCAAATCCAAACTGTACCGATTATAGTAAGATTTAGTACTTTTCGTACACATAAGTAACACATTTCCAAAACTACGTTCATATTCCAATACTACACTCCGACGGTAATGATATTTTCAAATTCCAGAATTCCAGCTCGATTTGTATCTCCAGATTAAATTTGTACCAAATATAGTACCATATAGTACACATGAGTACTCGCTTTCAACACCATAAAAACAGACCCCACATCTCAACCCTTATTCCAAATTTCAAGTTTTTGCTCTATCCATTCACATGCTAAATTTGGTACAATATTTAGTACATTTTAGTACTTTTGGCATACTTATAGTTCGTAAACCATTTGCTATATCTATTCTACACTTCATAAGTGACCCTTATTTAAAATTTAAGAGTTCTCGCTCTACCGGTTCGCCAAATGTATCACATTTAGTACTTTTCGTACCGTTCTTGTACGATTTTCCAAAAACCCATCCTTATCTATCACCTTTGGACCAAGAGTGACCCTCACCTAAAATTTCAAGATTCTAGCTTTAGGCGTTTCGTCTGGGCGTTGATGAATCGTTAAATGAGTCAATCACTTTATTCTTTTATTAGTATAGATTTTAGTGCAGAAATTTCCTACCCAATAAGAACTCAAAGTACTACGTTACAGCCAATTCGGGGTACTGAAGATGGGGGTACCGTTATATGGGGGCTACCAGAAAAATTGGATCGATATTTATAATACAGAAAATTTGGGGGTACACTTATATGGGAGCTATGTCTAAACGTGGACCGATATTTCCCATCTTCGAACATGACCTGCCTGCAGACAAGAGACGTCTCTATGCAAATTTTTGGCAATCTATCTCAAATCCTTCAGGACTGACGGACATGGCTAGATCGTCTTTGAATTTTACCCTGATACTTTATAGCGTCGGAAATGATTATTTTCGATGAGTTACATACGGATAAAACAAAACTAATATACCCTCCATACTATGGTTTAGGATATAAAAAATACCGAGAGGGAGATATACAAAAACGATATATCAAATTAATAACAATTTATGTGGAAAATTTCAAAGCTCTATCTTGAGCATTGCGAGCTCAATCGTAATTTCAACAGACGGACCTTCATAAATCGACATCGAAGTGTATTCTAATTAAGAATATGTATGTACATACTTTATGAGATCTCAGTGAATATTTCGAGTTGTAACAAGCGGAAGAAACAATTTAATATACACTTCAACTTGTGGCGGAGAGTATAGAATCTGAATATATAGCGACAAATTATTTTCATTTGACTGGTTTTCTGTTCCCCCCACTCAATCTATACCATTTCCCTCTCGTACATCTTCTCAACCCTTTACCAACAATATTTTAACTTACAAACACAGTTAACTACTGCCATTGAAAGTGAATATCCACACAGACTTAGCGGCCGTACATTTCATCATTCCAAGTGGAAAATTGATGTACATATCCCACTGACTGCAATCGCTGCCTTCTATCGCATCTATAGAATAAGCAATATGACATTCAACGTAAAGTTGAAGAATCGATTGTATAGTAGTCGGTCAAATGGTTGCAGACAAATACAATGGAACATTAAAGGCAACATTTTACACTACAAGCTTGATATTGAGACACTCACAGTAAAGACCCGGTAGATTGACACACCAGCGAATTGTAGAATGAGTTTCACTGTACGACAGTTCATAAGTCCAATGCAAAAACCAGTAAGGAAAGTAGTAAAGTCGGACGGGGCCGACTATATGATGCCCTTCACCACTTTGGCTATATGCAACATATGAATCTTAACAAACGTCGCATTGTTGATTATTTGGATACACATCTGATAAACATGAGGAGTTTGGTGCACCATTTACTTTAAATCGGACGAAAATATGTATATAAGATATATAGGTTATATAAACTATATAACTTTTAGTCTTTGGTGCACATTTTACTTAAAATCTGACGAACCTATATATAGAAACTATATCCAAATCTGAACCAATTTCAACAAAACTTGCCACACTTTATCTCTAACAACTTCAATAAGTTGTGCAAAATTTTATGCCAATCGGACCCACCTGGGGAATTCGGTGCAGCATTTATATCTAACTTATAGGTTATACTAAGTTCATTACGAAAGATATATGTGGACGAAAATGTATATGGAAGCTATATCTAAATCTGGAACGATTTTCAGGAAATTTAACACAGATCATACATACTTCTATACTTCATTCAGTACGATATGCCAAATTTCATGCAAATCGAAAGATATGTAGGGACTCTGATGCACTATTTATCTAAAATCAGACGAAAATATATATGTGAGCTATATCTAAGTCTGAACCGATTTTCAGGAAACTCAACACACATCATTCTAGACCCAAGTCATTATGCTGTGCCAAATTTTTTTGGGGACTTTGGTCCACCATTTTCCCTAAATCGGACGAAAATACATATGAGAGCTATATCTAAATCGGAACCGATTTTCACGAAACTTAACACACACCATTCTAGACTTCATTCAGTACGCTGTAACAAATTTTGGGAGCTATATCTGAATCGAAACTTGCTCGAAACTTGGCAGACATCACTCTAGGCTTTATTCAGTACGATATGCCAAATTTCGTGCAAATCGAAAGATATATAGGGACTTTGGGGCACCATTTACATGAAATCGGACGAAACTATATATGGGAGGTATATCTAAATCTGGACGGATTTTCACGAAACTTGGCAGACATCATTTTAGACCTAAATGATTAGGCTGTACCAAATTTCGTGCAAATCGAAAGATATATAGGGACTTTGGTGCACCATTTACATGAAATCGGATGAAACTGTATATGGGAACTATATCTAAATCTGGACCGATTTTCACGAAACTTGACAGACATAATTTTAGACCTAAATGATTAGGCTGTACCAAATTTCGTGCAAATCGAAAGATATATAGGTACCGTTCAAATATTTGTAAAATGTACAAGTATGTAATTCGTGATGTTGCAATTACTGTCTTCAATATAATAATGAACATGCATATTTGTTCGGGAGTTACATATGGGCACTAAATATGAATCGATTTAAGCAAATTTATGTTTCGTTGAAATTGGTTCAGATTTTGATATAGCTCCCATATATAGTTTCGTCCTATTCTATGTAAATGGATTTGCGTAATAAGTTTTCATAAAATCGGCTATGATGTAGATATAGCATCCATACATGGGTGCTCCAAATATTTAAAATGCCGCAAATAGTAAGCCTGAGTCACTTTCTGAGTCGATTTATGCATGTCCGTCTGTTGATGTTAAATTGTAAACAAAGTACAGTTTGCCTTTATAATCCGAATTGGATGAAATTTGATGCAGCTCATTTATTTGGCCCAAGAACGAAACTTTTGAATTGAAAGTGGTGAAAATCTGATAAGATTTAGTTATAGCTTCCATATATATTTTAGTCCGATTTTATATAAATTGATGTATGCTGTTTCGTGAAAATCCCATATATATATTTTCGTCCGATTTTATGTAAATGGTGCACTAAAGTCCGTATATATCTTACGATTTGCACGAAATTTTGCATAGCGTACTGAATTGAGTCTTGCATTATGTGTGCTAAGTTTCGTACAAATCTGTTCAGATTTAGATATTGCTCCCATATATATTTTCGTCCGATTTAATGAAAGATATTTGTCATAGCGTACTGAAATAAGTTTAAAATTATGTGTACTAAGAATCATAAAAATGGGTTCAGAATTAGATATAGCTCCCATATATAGTTTTGTCCGATGTTATGTAAATGGTGTACCAAAGTCCTTATATACCTTTCGATTTTTACGAAATTTGGCATAAAGTACTAATTTAAGTCTAGGGTGATGTTTATTAAGTTTCGTGAAAATCGGTTCGGTGCATTTATAATCCGAATTGGATGAAATTGTGATGCAGCTCATTTATTTGCCTATTGCAATTGGTTATATATTTTAGTCCGATTTTATATAAATAGATGTATTCTGTTTCATGAAAATCGGTTCAGATTTAGATATAAGTCCCATATATATTTTCGCCCGATTTTATTTAAATGGTGCACTATAGATCCAACTTTGGTCCGATTGGCTCACAATTTTGTACAATGTAAGGTAATTTTTTTTTTAACGATTCAGATTTATATATAGCTCCTATTTATATTTTCGTCCGATTTGAAGTAAATGGTGCACTAAAAACCCATAGCAAGGCCGATTGGGACAACGTCAATGTGTTGGAATTGATGTTATTCGGTTTACTTGTAGATAAAGATCGCATATTTAAGTTCGTTCAATATCCAAAGTAGTGAAGGGTATCATATAGCATGCCCAATCCGATTTCACTACTTTCATTATTGGTTTCATGTTAATATTTTGACAGATGTCAATTTTATATAACATTTTTCAAATATTAGTTACATTCACAAAAATGTGAAGTTTTGATTTTGACCCGTAGCGTAAAAATCGAAGTCTCCAGATTTGAAACACATAACGATTTTCCTCTCTGTCTGAAATTGAGTTTTTGCCAACAAATTGGTTTCTTGGCCCATGGTGCTAAAAAATTATTCTATATTTAACTGAACTTTATGTATGTTTATAACCATTAACTTTCTTCGTAGCACAGAGCTAAACTATGTTCTGCAATATCGCTCTGTTTAATTTGATAATGACATCATCATGCATTGGCTCCTAAAAATGTGCAGAGGAATATTTGTTGTTATAAGAACAAAGTCCTAAATAACAATATCGCAAAAATATTAGTAAAGTATGAGTAGTGTTAGCGGTTTATTTGGTAAAAAGTATAAAGAATTTTCAAATAATGCAAATTTTTGTAACGGTGCTGATAAAAGAACATCGATGACTGTGTCATTTACACCCAAATTGATTTGAAATTGGATTTCTGATTTATTCCCGCTGGCAGTATCACTTACAAACATTGTAATTATTATTTGGCTTCCTTTGTTTGGCTAAACACAGTTATGTTCGCACCCTACACAGCAAAACGATAAGTGAATTATGCGTATGTAATAAAACAGCTTCATTTTTTTTCAAAAAAAAATCGAAAAATGAAACATTGGATCACAAATCCATTATCGACGGATTTCCAGTTCACATTCAATCACATATCTACTCGTGGTGGAAAGCAAATTTAAATAAGTGGATTTTTCTTAAAACATTCGAAGATACAATTCCACCCCATCGAGCACTCAATTGAAACAAATGTTGGAATAATTGGTACCGATCACAGGGTACGATAATGAGAGTAATTTATTTTTAGCAATTTGTGTAATATGACATGTCAAAATGACAAGAAAACCAGGGGACAAATAGCACATAGACATATACCTTAGTTTCAAATTTTAAGAACGCTGGTTCAAAATTCCGGTTTATTGCGACATTATTGTATATTATAAAATATGTGTGGTAGACTATGTCAAATTTGTATAGAGCTAAAAATCACTCAGGAAAGAACCATAATCAACACCAACTACACCACATTGGACATATATATTTGCTGTTAGGAAAAACTAGGGCCACTTCGGCATTCGCATTGCACATCACTAGCTTTCACCCATAGGTATCGAATATCAAAATAAATAGTTGTCGGGAAATTTGAAATACCTAACTAATAAACTTATTTAGATGTACAGTTTTTATACCCTTCACCACACAGTGGTACAAGGTATTATGTCTTCGTGCATATGTTTGTAACAGGCAAAAGGAAACGAGTTAGACACAGGGTTCCTTTTGAAAATATGCATAGAAGCACTTTCTAATTCAATTTATGCATGTCCGTCCGTCTGTTCATGTTAAATTGTAAACCAGTAAGGAAAGTAGTATAGTCGGACTGGGCCGACTATATGATACCCTTCACCACTTTGGGTATATTCTACATATGTATCCTAACATATGTAGAATATATCTGAACCGATTTCAGGGAAACTTAACACACATCATTCTAGACCTAATTAATTACGCTGTGCCAAATTTCGTGCCTTTTTATACCCTCCACCATAGTATGGAGTGTATATTAATTTTGTCATTCCGTTTGTAACTCATCGAAATATTCATTTCCGACCCTATAAAGTATATATATTCTTGATCAGGGTAAAATTCTAAGACGATCTAGCCATGTCCGTCTGTCCGTCCATCTGTTGTAGTCACGCTATCTTCTGAAGGAATTGAGTAGGGTGCTGAAATTTTGCATAAGGTTGTCTTTTGTCTGCAGGCAGGTCAAGTTCGAAGATGGGATATATCGGTCCACATTTAGGCATAGCTCCAATATAAGGGTACCCCCAAATTTTCGGTGTTTTTGAGTTCTTGAGCAAAAAATTATAAGTATAGGTCCACTTTTTTTGGTAGCCCCCATATAACGGTACCTCCTAATTTTCAGTATTTTGTGGGTTTTAATCGTATTTTTCTACCGAATTGGCTGTAATTTCGTATTTTGAGTTCATAATAGGTACCAAATTCTCCACAAAAAATTATGAATATAGGTCCATTTTTTCGGATAGCCCCCATATAAGGGTATCCCCAATATGCGGTATTTTGGGGTTCTTGAACGCGTTTTTCAATCGAATTCGCTGCAATTTTGTATTTTGTAGTCGTATACGGTAACAAATCTCCCTACCATAAATTATTTATATTCGCCCCCTTTTTGGGGTAGTCCTCATATAACCCCCTTTTTATACCCTCCACCATAGTATGGAGGGTATATTAATTTTGTCATTCCGTTTGTAACACATCGAAATATTCATTTCCGATCCTATAAAGTATATATATTCTTGATCAGGGCAAAATTCTAAGACGATCTAGCCATGTCCGCCTGTCCGTCTGTTGTAATCACGCTATCTTCTGAAGTCTATCTTCTGAGTCTGTCGTAATCATTTAACCTGCGGAGGATATCGAGATAAAGCTAGAACGTAAGGTTCGATATTGAACTATAACCCGCATTTAGGCCTAGCCCCTGTGTGGGAGGTATCGGAAGGGTTGGACCGATAGTCCACATCTTCGAACCTGAACTAAGCTTGGAAGAAATAATAAGATAGGCAAACTTTGGATGAAGTCAAAATTTTCTGGAACATGGTTCACATTATGGTTTACATAATCGCGTTGTAGAAATGTCGGTATTGGTCCACTTTTTGTTATTTTCCCTACATTTTCATTTCAAGTACCTGTCAGTATATCTATGATGGAGGGTATCCAAAGTTCGGCTCGGCCGAACTTAGCGCTTTTTCACTTGTTTTACCTTATATCGGACGAAAATATATATATGGGAGCTATATCTACATTTGGACCGATTTCCAGGAAACTTAGCACACATCATTCTAGACAGAATTCATTACGCTATGCCAAATTTCTAGGTAAATAGTGCACCAAATGTCTTTCGATGTTTACGAAATTTGGCATAGGGTACTTAAGTAGGTCCAGAACGATGTGGGCTAAGTTTCGAAAAAATCGGTTCAGATTTAGATATAGCTCCCATATATAGTTTTGTCCGATTTTATGTAAATGGTGCACCAAAGTCCCTATATTTCTTTCGATTTGCACGAACTTTGACGTAACGTACTCAATTAAGCCTAGAATGATGTCTGCCAAGTTTCGGAAAATCGGTCTAGATTTAGATATAGCTCCCATATATAGTTTCGTCCGATTTCACGTAAATGGTTCTCCAAAGTCCCTATATATCTTGCGATTTGCACGAAATTTGGCATAACGTACTGAATTGAGCCTAGAGTGATGTCCGCCAAGTTTCGTGAAAGTCGGTCCAGATTTAGATATAGCTCCCATATATAATAGATTGATTTTAAGTAATTGACGCACCAAGGAACCATGATATGGCTGATAGGAACAAAACGTACTGAAATTAGTATAACCTAACCTGTGACACGTTTCGTTGAAATCGGTTCATATTTGGATATAGCTTCCATATATATTTTCGTCCGATTTTAAGTAAAAAAAGTAAATTGCATCAAAATCCTCATGTTTGTCAGATCGACACCAAAAGTCGGCCCGTCCGACTTTACTACTCTCCTTACTGGTTTTATTAATGTAAACAGACGTAACTACACTCCTGTAAACAACTAAAGCTCGCAATATTGAAGATAGAAATTCTGAACTTATATTAATTGTATTTTTGTTTCTCACTGGATGGAAAAGTACCCTGTGCAAAGTTTTATCTCTATCGGAGAAATATTTAATGCCTTTAGCTATGTATAAATCTGAACCGATTTCAACAAAACTTAATACACGTCACTCCGGACTCAACTTGGTACGCTGTACACATTTTGGTCTCAATCGGATAATTATTTGTCACTTAGTTGTACTACAATTGTGTTGTCGTTACGTCCTTTTTTCAGAAAATAGCAAGTCAAAAGGACGTAACTGACATAAAACCTTTAAAAACCAAAAAAAAAAAAAAAAAAAAAAAATTTAAAACATAAATTCGGCGCTATAGTGCAATTAAACTGTGCAAAAAATTCCAGTCATGCTCCATTTTTATAGATTTTATAACGTGTTTTGCTTCTCCTGTAAAATTAGTAGAAGGGTAGTTACTCCCGTTTGTATTTATGATGACGATATGTAGAATTTGGTGTCCATTTACCTTAAATTGGAATATATATGGGAGTTATATCTAAATTAGGTCAAAACTTGACACTCGTCATTCTAGACTTAATTCAGTTCATTATACCTGTGCAAAGTTCTATCGGTATCGGGGAAATATTTAATGTCTTTATTGCACCATTTACATAAAATCGGACGAAACTATATACGAAATATACGATCAATAGGGTTCGTCCTTGGGCCAAATAAGCAAGTTGTGGCAAATTTCATCCAAATAAATGTGACCTCTACATGTACATGCATAAATCGACAGAAAGTTATTCTATGTATATCCTCAAATGGAACCATGTATCTATCTCGATTCCTTTTGCCTGTTACAAACATATGCACAAAGATATAATACCCTGTACCACAGTGTAGTGAAGGGTATTGTTACATCCAATTCGGTGGAAAAATACGATAAAAACCCCCCAAAATACTGAAAATTATGCAGCACCGTTATATGGGGGCCAGCAGAATATCTGGACCTATATTTATAAATGTAAAATTTAGTACCCAATTGAAACTTAATGTACCAAATTATAGCGAAATCGGTGGAAAACGCCTAGCTATGGGACTTTATTGCACCCCAAAATACCGAAAATTGTGGGGTACCCTTATATGGGAGCTATGCCTAAACGTGGACCGATGTACCTCATCTTCGAACTTGACATGCCGGCAGACAAAAAACAAACGTATGCAAAATTTCAGCAGCTAATCTCAATTCCTTCAGAAGATAGCTTGATCACAACAGGATCAAGAATATATATACTTTATAGGGTTGGAAATGAATATTTTGATGAGCTACAAACGGAAATACCAATGGTGGAGGGTATAAAAATTCACGGACGTTAACTTGTAGTATTTCGCGACCATGTCCATAATTTTGTCTCAATTGGACAAACAACCATTGCAATGGTGGTTTGGTGCAGCATTTATTTGAAATGGGATAAAAATATATTTGAGAGTTATATCTAAATCTCAACCGATTTTTTCGAACAGGGTTCGTCCTTGGGCCAAATAAGTGAGCTGTGCCAATTTTCATCTCACTCATAAATGCCGCCTGTACTTTGTTTTCAATTTAACATCAACAGACGGACGTGTATAAATCGACGCTGAAAGTGATTCTATGCATATTCTCAAAACGAACCAAGGTTTTCTTATGTGACTTCAATCAGCACGAAGCTATTAAATAAGAAATTTATACAAGGATTGGTCATGTTCCACTAGGCAATTATATTACAATATTGAATTGCTGTTGACATTTTCAGCCATTGTCATCACACATGAACGAATGTACGTATGCATGTATTGATAAGTAAGAAATCCCATTATTTTAAGGAAGCATAACCACACAATCCATAGGTAGAAGAGATTTTCTCCATTAAATGGGTATCAAGTTGTTTACAATCAATTTTGTTTGCTAAGATCCCAATACAATAGAGATTTAACATACCAAACTAAAACTACTACAACTTAACAAGAATATCGACCAAACGAGCAAACAACTTAATGCGTGTGGAGTGGAATATGACAAATGTTGTCTTCAACCACTAGCCAAAAAACAAACGAAAAGGTCAAAAAGTGTAATTTAATTTGTTTACAAAACGTGTCTGGCTGTTTGAAGAAGAAGTAAACCAAAATTTCGGTTATTTGGTCATGGCAGTCCTTAAGACACCAACCAACCATTCTGTGAATGAATTCCACTGTACGTATAGACACCATTAAGATAAGCATTAGGTTGAACAATGGCCAACAACAAACAAATGTGTTTGTTGTTGGACATTTCCTTCCCGGCAATAATTCCGTCCAAAGTAAAAGGGGAAAACAATTTGAACATGATATCAACTATTTATACAAACATCAACAGCAAACGTGTTCATACACATGTTACAATTTAGGATCTTACAAAAGGGACACATTACTATATCCAGCTAGCATTGTGGTTGGAGCGGGGAGATCGACACCGTATTGACTGTCCATATTCTCTATGATGTTACCCTTCGAAAAGGATTACTGAATGTGATATAGATGTGGGTTACACGCTTTATAAAAGTAGTTGATTGGCAAATTTCTGAATTACTCTTGTGAGTGGAAGATTAAGTAATTGAATATAGATTAAATCACTGATGACATGCAGAACTTTTGGATTTACTTGATTTACCGAACAAATGGGGTGCTGGAACAATTGGCCAAAAATAAATTGAATTTGTTTCCTTTGCTTTTAAATTTTCTCTTTTTATTTGCTTGGGGATAGTCAATAGCGAACGTTGTAGTTTTTTGTTGTTCTCAAAATGAACTACTTATGAAAAGGTGTTCAACTGATGGGATTTACAAAATATTTTCGAGAACTCATTAGTATTTCAGTACTGTGGAAAACCCAATATCAGTTCAGAAGTGGAAACAAAATAATTCCAATAAGCCAATGAACAATTACAGTATTAGTGTAAATGAATAAATGAATAAATAAAATGGTATTTGTTGCGAACCACAGAATTTATGCGAAACACATTTAATTCTAAAGATTATTATAATGAATTCGACATACTTATCTGGGTGGTCGCAAGAATATTTGAACAAGTTGAAACTCCTTTTAATATTTCCACAAGGGTGTGTCAAATACACCAAATACAAATTTCAGCAATTTTTAATGGATATTTATACCCTCAGTCATATCGCTAATGAGGGTGTATACACTTTGATAAAGTGAAAATGTCCCACGCCAAAATTTTGGTTCTAGACTCCATGGTTTTTGGACCAAATTAGTTTCAGAAAATTTTGATTTCATTCAAACTTTGCACATCTTATTATTTCTTCCAAACTTAGTTCATGTTCGAATATGGGGAATATTGGTCCACTCCTCCTTGTACCTCCCACACAGGGGGTAGGGCTAGGCCAAAAAGGGGGCTATAGTTCATATATAGTTCAATATCGAACCTTACGTTCTAGTTTTTTTTTATCTCGATATCCTTCGCAGATGAAATAATTACAACAGATTCATAGGAACGAATCCAAACCACGGAACAAATCAGATAACTATTTTAATATAAAACCAGTAAGGAAAGTAGTAAAGTCGGACGGGGCCGACTATATGATACCCTTCACCACTATGGGTATATTAAACAGGACTATTAACATGAAATTGGATGAAATAAAATATGTGATATTTATCTAAATGTGAATCTATCAAGATCTATCCATAAAGTATGTAAATCGACTTCAAACAAATATAAATAGGGCATCCGTTGGGCTATGTCTGTACTTCTAGAAAACCCAACTACGTAATTCAATGCTCAATTTTGTACGTTGTGCAAAATTTGATGTCAATCTGACTAACTTGAGGAGTTTGCTGCCCAATTTACTTGAAATCGGTCGAAAATATATATGGAAGCTCTATCCAAATATTAAGCGATTTCAAACAAACTTGTCACAGGTTAGGTATACTAATTTCAGAACTTTTTGTTCCTATCAGCCTATTGGTTCCTTGGTGCGTCAATTACTTAAAATCAATCTATAATAAAAGGGAGCAATATCTAAATCTGGACCGATTTTCACGAAACAAGGCAGACATCACTCTAAGCTCAATTCAGTACGTTATGCCAAATTTCGTGCAAATCGAAGATATAGAGGGACTTTGGTCCACTATTTACATTAAATCGGACGAAACTATATATGGGAGCTATATCTAAATCTGGACCGTTTTTCTCGAAACTGGGCAGATATCATTCTAGGCTCAATTAGGTATGTTATGCCAAATTTCGTGCAAATCGTAAGGTATATGTGGTGCACCATTTACATGAAATCGGACGAAACTATATATGGGAGCGATATTTAAATCTGGACCGATTTTCACGAAACTTGGCAGACACCATTCTAGACCTAAATGATTAGGCTGTACCAAATTTCGTGCAAATCAAAAGATATATAGGGACTTTGGGGCACCATTTACATGAAATAGGACGAAACTATATATGGGAGCTATATCTAAATCTGGACCGATTTTCTCGAAACTAGGCAGACATAATTCTAGGCTCAATCTAGTACGTTATGCCAAATTTCGTGCAAATCGAAAGATATATAGGGACTTTGGGGCACCATTTTCATGAAATCGGACGAAACTATATATGGGAGCTATATCTAAATCTGGACCGATTTTCACGAAACTTGGCAGACATCATTCTAGACCTAAATGATTAGGCTGTACCAAATTTCGTGCAAATCGAATGATATATAGGGACCGTTTATATTAAATCGGTTGAATATATATATGGGAGCTATATCTAAATCTGAACCGATTTTTCCCAATTTCAATTGGGTTCGTCCTTGGGCCGAATAAGTAACCTATGCCAAATTTCATCCAATTCGGATCATAAATGCGACCTGTACTTTGTTTACAATTTAACATCGACTGACAGACAGACAGACGGACGGACATGCATAAATCGACTTAGAAAGTGATTATATGCATATTCTTAAAAGGAACCATGTCTCGTTACCTTTTGCCTTTTACAAACATATGCACAAAGACATAATACCCTGTACCACAGTGTGGTGAAGGGTATAAACAGTAAGAAAAATAGTAAAGTCGGACGGGGCCGACCACTTTGGACACATTCAACATATGTATCCTGACACACGTCGAATTTATGAATGAACATTGACATGAAATTGGACGAACTTGAATATGTCATCTTTATCTACATGAGAACCGACTAACATCAATCCATCTTAAACATATGCTATATTTCATTTCATTCGGGCAGATTTAGATCTGTTTGTGTACAATGGAACAAACTTTTGTCAAAACGATTTAAAATAAACTTGGCATAATATTCGATATGTTGCAGTGCGGCACACTGTGCAAAATTTAGTCTCTCAATTACACCCGTAGAGTATTTGTTGCACAATTAACCTGAAGTCGGTCGAAAATATATCGGAACATTGTCTGATCTGCACAAATTTTTACAAAACGTAATGACGTCATTCTAGTCTCAATTTGAAAAGTTGTTCAAAATTTCGTGACAATCGAACAAACATGAGGAGGTTGGTGCACCATTTTCTTGAAATCGGACGAAACTATATATGGAAGCTCTCCATCTGGACCTAATTCAATACGCAGAGCAAAATTTTGTAGCTATTGATTTCAACAAAACTTCACTGATGTCAACCTATAGTAATTTCAATATGATGTCAAAATTTTGTCTCAATCGGACAAATATCAATTACGACATATTTCAGTACGCTGTGCAAAATGTTGTCCCGATCGGACAAATATTGGCAGTATTGTGCTCCATTTACAGAAACTCGGACGAAACTATATATGGGCGTTATATCTAAATTTGAACCGATTCCAATGAACGATTCAAAAGGCCCAATATTGGGACTTTTTTGCGGAGGTAACTATATATGGGAGCTATATTTAAATCTGATCGCCTAACTTTTACATAGAGTTGTCTTTTGTCTGCAGGCAGGTCAAGTTCGAAGATTAGCTATATCGGTTCACGTTTAGGGTAAGGGTACCTCCAAAATTTCAATATTCGGTACAATGGGTTGTTATTGGACACCAAATGTCTCCACTAAAAAATACAAATATCGGTCCACGTTTTCTGGTAGCCCCCAAACGTTCGGTATTTTATGGTTCTTGAGCGCGCTTTTCAATAGAATTCAGACACATGTCCTCGGTAAGCTATTCCAAATTCCATTTCATTAGGGCAGATTTAGAATCGTTTTTATGCAATTGGACAAAATTATGTAAATCGATTTAAATCAAGCTATTCATGCTACAACATAGAGCGCTATTCAAATGAAGACAAAATAATCGGCCTAAATTTTACTCTTTTCTGCACCATTTACAAAAATCGGACGAAAATATATATGGGAGAAACATCTAAATCTTAACCGATTTCAATAAAACATGCCGATTGGCACTAAATTTGAATCTTTGGTGCACCATTTGGTAAAAATCGGGCGTAAATATTTATGGGAGCTATATCTAAATCTTAACCACTTTCAATACGATTTGGCACACGTCAGGCTAACCAAATCTAGTACGTTGTGCAAAAATTCGTGCCAACCGGCATATTATTTTAATAAGGGGTTAACAGCTGGTAGCAAAAGACTTTGACACTTGGGAGACAACCAGACATGGTGTCACGAATACCTCAAATAAAACATTATTACCACCGCCCACCTTTGTTTGTATGAGTGTAATTATCTGTGATTCTGCTTGGGTTGTGCGTCTACTTCTGTGTTTTGTAAGTTGTAATTATGACGAGAACACTTCAAATGGCACTGATAATGAAAATAAGGATAATGCTGAAATCAGCGACGACGATGATAATGTTGATGGCGATGCTCATTTCCCCTGTGTGTTGCTGTTGTGTTACAGTTAAAATACTATGCCGTCGCACTATGCCAGACGTTTTCAGCTCAGTACAACATTAAATTTCATTTGCTTGTAAATACCAAATAACTGTAATTGAATTTGTTTGTACAAAAGGAAAAGTAAGTGACTAGAAATTATCGTTTGAGAATATGCATAGAATCTCTCTGAGTCGATTTATTCATGTCCGTCCGTTCATGTTCAGGTCGCATTTATGATTCGAATTGGATGAAATTTTGTATCACAAAGTCGTAGTTTGGCCGATTGGCACACAACTGTGTACTATGTACAGAAGTTAGTATGGCCTAACGCCTTTCATGTTTATATTGCAATCCGTTTTAGATTAAATTTTGCACAGTACGATGTGCAACCTTCTGCAGTATGTCAAATGTGATTTACATCATTTAGTCCCATTGTACGCCAACGACTCTAAATTTTCCAGAATGAAAAGATATTTGGCATAGAATGGCATGTGTATGAATAAATGTTAGTCGATGTACATATAGATAAATATCACATATTTAAGTTCGCCCAATTTCATGCCAATGTTTCTTCGAAAAAGCGATGTCGGTTGAATGTACCCAAAGTTATGTGGTACAGGGTATTATGTCTTTGTGCATATTTGTAAGAGGAAAAAGGAATCGGTTCCAATGGGAATATGCGTAGAATCACTTTCTGAGTTGATTTATGCATGTCCGTCTTGCCGCCCGTCTGTCTGTTCGTCTCGCATTAAGATCCTATTTGGCACATGCCACCTATTTGGCCCAAGGACGAACCCCATTGAAGTTGGAGAAAATCGGTTCAGATTTAGATATAGCTCCCATATATATCTTCGTCCGATTTTATGTAAATGGAGCTCCATACTGCCAATATTGGTCCGATTGAGACACAAATTTGCACAGTGTACTGAATTATGTCCATATTGATGTACGCGAAGTTTTGTTGAAATCGGTTCAGATTTAAATATAGCTCCCACATATAGTTACGTCCGATTTTAAGAAAATAGTGCACCAAACTCTCGATATTAGTCCGATTGAGACAAAATTTTGCACGGACTACTGATCAAATTTAGGCTGATTATAACAAAAATTTTGCAGAGCTTACTGAATTAGGTCCAGATTGATGTATGCGAAGTTTTGTTGGAATCAGATTTAGATATAGCTCCCATATATAGTTTCCTCCAATTTTATGTAAATGGATCAACATATTGTCAATGTTTGTCCGATGGAGACAAATTTTTGCACAGCGTCCTGAAATTACAGCAG